>NC_060121.1:880106195-880411404 GCF_021461395.2 Schistocerca americana
ACCACAACAACAACAACAACAACAACTACTACTACTACCACCATGGGCGTACCCAGAGAGGGGCAGGGGGGGCAGCTGCCTCCCCCCCCCCCCCCTCCTAGAAGATATTCGCAGTTTTTTACTAGTTTACTGATTTATTTAATAAGAAATGCTGCATGTTTTCTCAGATTGTACAAGTGCATTCTTGTATTTCAAATGTTCATTAAATGCAGTTTTTCACTGCTTTACTGTTTTATTTAATAGGAAGTGCTGTTTGTTGTCTCGAGTCTTTGTTTCCTGAGACAAGTATGACCTGACCTGCCCCCCCCCCCCGGTTCAGATCCTGGTTACACCCTTGACTACTACTATTAATAACAATAATAATAATAATAATAATAATAATAATAATAATTTTGTGTGGTTCAGTGGCCTGGCACAAGTCTTTCAATTGGATGTTATTTTCAGTGACTTGCGTGGCCATAACGTACCCCATTTATCCAATCAGGGGAAAAGGACCTACAGCTTAACCAGCCATATGTTTTTTGTGACAACTCTTCACATCATTGTGAGGTGAAGCTTAACACACATACTGAAAAATCCGTGGTTACACCTTGACTTGAAACCTTCAGTTTTCAGCCAAGTGCTTTACCACCAGGCCTGACATCTATAGTACTGAGGAATATAAGACACTTTGTGTGAATTGTGTTTTATTCATCTCATGACATACAGTTGCAATCCATTTGGTTTGCATACAGGAGACATGGCAAAAATTTATAAAACAATTACAATGATTTTTACATTAATAAATAATAGCACTATAATAAATAACAGCACTATAAGGATAACACATTGTACCCAGCTCAAATTTCCAGTTTGTCCTACATGAATTCATCCACTGAGTAATAACACTTCAGTGTCAGTACCTCAAATAGTTTTCTTTTAAGCGAATCTAAATTCATCTGCATCATCTTGTTCCCTTTTAATTTATTACAAATTTTCATTCCCATGCATTGAGGTCCCTGGGCATACAGTCTGAGGCGGTGGGTGGGGAGCATAAAATTTTCTTTGTTTCCGGTATCATGTGAATGGACAAAATGGTTTAAAGTTTTCCAAATAATGGTTGACATGATTCTTTGTGATTTGCAGTGCACATATTTCGTATGATTTTTTTCTGTATTTTTAGTATCCGCACTATGTTTGTCGAGTTACCCCAAAAAACAATACCATACCTAATAATCGATTCGAAGTAGCTTGTATATGCTACTTTTCGTGTGTCCATGTCAATATCAGTTGACAATATTTGCATTGCAAATGCAAAGCTGATCAGTTTGTGTGCCAGGTATTCAATGTGTGCCTGACAGCTCAAATTTTTATCTACATTTAAACCTAAGAATTTGACTGAGTCAACTTCTTCTATACCTTGGTTGTTGTGTTCAATCTTAATCTGCTCACATTTTGATTGTTTGGTTCTGAACTGCATCACATGAGTCTTAGATATGTTTAGATTCAGCCCATTTAGCTGAAACCAAGTTTCTAAGGTACTGAGGGTAATGATCACAGATTTGGGAATTTTTTCCGAGTCCTGATCTTCAACTAAGACAGAAGTATCATCTGTGAACAGAACTGATGGGGAGCTGATATTTAATGGTAAGTCATTAACATAAAAGAGAAATAGGACTGGGCCTAATATGGAGCCTTGTGGAACACCCTGAGATATTTTTTTTCAGTCAAAAAATAATATGTGCCATGTGAAGAAATGCTAACTCTTTGCTTTTTGTTGGATAAATAGGAGTTAAGCCTTGTAGGGCACTGCCGCTAATGCCATACTTTTCAAGTTTGTAAACATGCAATGCATGGTTTACGGAATCAAATGCCTTTGAGAGGTAGGAGAAAATTCTTGCCACCTTATTTCTCTTGTCTAATGATGTGCTTATTTTCTCGATGAAACTGTTTACTGCATCGATGGTGTTTTTACCCTGCTGAAAACCAAATTGATTGTTTAGAATAACAGAATATTTTGCAATGAAGTTTTCGATTTGTGCAACAGCAAGTTTTTCAAATATTTTAGATAGGACTGGGAGAATGGAGATAGGACGATAATTTCCCATGATCTCTCTTGATCCCCTCTTGAAGAGTGGTTTGACCTCAGCATATTTCAGTACCTCTGGGAAACAGCCCTCTTCAAAACACTGATTTATTATCTGAGCTAGTGGGTTTGCAATTCTATTGTGTACCACTTTAATAACTTTGGTGGGTATTCCATCCCACCCTGCAGATTTTTTGTTTCTTAATGTTAGAATAGCATTTTCTACATCCTCCACAGAAACTTTTGAGAATTTTGTAAAGTTTTCAGAGTTTTCACCTAGGCCAAAGGGATTCACTTTGTTGTGATAATCTGTTACATCTACATCAGACTTTGCTACATTTATAAATAATTCATTAAAGTACTCAGGTATTTGAGCTGGATTTACAATAATATTTCCTTCAATGTCACTACATAACCATGTAGTTAATGTCCTTTTCTCTTTAATTTCTTTTAATATCTGGGTCATACCATGTCAAATCAATACAAAAAAGACCATTTGCTACCTCACCATCTCATATTTTCTGGAAATTTGGCCCTGGTGTACTGTTGGTATAGACATAGAAAAATATGAAATTTTACTGAGCTATGTCAACTTGTTTACATAGCTGTAAATTTATCATAGCTGGATGCAAAAACAAGGCACAGCAGTTTTTAGAATTTCTGTAGAAACTTTCCTAATTGAACTACAAACCTGAGACACATACCATTTTACAACACCTTTTCACACCCTTTCATATGGTATAGAATAATATAGAGGTTAATATCAGAAAAATTTTTCAAAACAGTATTTAAAATATTTTTTAAGGTAAATATTTCAAAATTTCCAAATTTATTCCATGAGTAGCAAGTATTGCAAGAAAGCACAGGCTAAAATATGTATTTGGGATGATAATTTCCATATTATTAAAAGAAGAAGAAAGAAGAAGAAGAAGAAGAAAAGGATAATGACTGAAGCTCTATTTCCAATAATTGGACTGTGTACTCATGTTAATTGTTACAGTATTACTAATACAGACATTTTCATGAAAATAAACAAACACTGCTGTGATATTCCAGTATGAATCACAGGATTTACTTTCACCAGAACATCCATTACTGATACCCACAGAATGTCATTTCTTGGGTATGAGAAGCATGTAGATAGCCCAACTGAACAAAAAGTTATCTTTACTCCATTAGTTTCTCCATTTTTCTGTAAGATATACTTTGCAACTAGTTTGCTTGACAGAGCCAGTGATATATCATGGTATGTCTGCTAATTTTAATTTATCAGGAGATTTTGACACTTCCTTTTTGCAAAATTCTGCATCCCAACGAAGTTTTTCCACTGACCTACTTTTTGGAATTAATATGCGGTATTGATGCATTCCTTTGATGGTCAATTATTGTTTAAAGCCTTTTTTTTTTTTTCAAGAGATATTCTGATTCAAGAAAGTCTTCTCGAGCTCTACATTGGTAATGTTTTCTACTGCCCATTCAAAAAGTTGTGTTAGGTTTTCATATGGTTTTGCAAACTGGCACAAACTGCAAGTTCTCTACAGATCCTCCAACACACGTCCCTTTGCCATATGCTGCAGCAAAAAGTGCCACTCTGCTTCCACTTTACAATTAATTCATGGAAACATAAGGTTAAGAAGTTTTTTTGTTTTTGTACTAGGCAAAAGACCCATCTGAAAAACTGAGTAACTTTTTTTTTTTGCAATGTTTTGAAATGTGGCTGTCAGAAAAGTTTTGTGTGTGTGTGTGTGTGTGTGTGTGTGTGTGTGTGTGTGTGTGTGTGTGTGGTTTGAGGTGAGACTTTTCTTTTTTGAAAAGTGTATTCATAGACAATGGGTTACAAAGAACTTTTGCGAGGTACTGCTTGTAATTTTGAATTTTAGCTTTTGTTACAATTTTCTATTTAGTATTTTCTATCATTAGTTTCACATTTTTGTGATTTGTGTACACCCAAAAGGTGTATGCCCCTTTGACCAGCTAACATATAATGTTCAGATCTCAATTCAGCAAATTTAGAGAAACTCATTTTTATGCTGAAAAACTTGTCTTTAAAATTTGTGTGCTGCTTCAAGGTTACACAATGTGTGTGTTTTTGAAATCACTGACTTACTTCTGTCTGATTCAGTAACTGTCACAGAGTCTTTTATACCTTGCATTGCCTGCTTAACTACATCATCTCCATAAAATGAGTGTACAATTCCCACTGTCTCTATTGGCAAGCTTTTCCCTAGTTTTAAATACGAACCTTCCAAAAATCCTTTTTCTTTAAGAACTCTTTTTGACTGCCTGGCCATGTAGTTCAGTTCATTAAATTCACACATTATCTTTCTAATGGTCCAAATTTGTGGTAAACATTTTAGAAACTTGAGTCTTTTTGTCCTACATTTACAGCTATATCCATACTCTGCAAATCACCATGAGACGCATGGGAGAGGGTACATCCCATTGTACCAGTTGTTAGGGTTTCTTCCTGTTCCATTCATGTATGAAGTGCGGGAAGAATGACTAACTGAGTGCCCCAGCACATGCACCAATTATTCTAATCTTATCCTCACAATTCCTATGTGAGCGATACATAGGGGGGTGGTGGTTGTATACTCCTAGGAGTCATCATTTACAGCCAATTCTTTAAACACTGTTAATAGACTTTTTCAGGATTCTGCCAGTTCGTTCCTTTAGTATCTCTAGGACTCTCGTACGAATTAAACAAACCTGTGACCATTTGTGCTGCCCTTCTCTGTATACGTTCAATATCCCCTGTTAGTTCTATCAGGTACATGTCCAATACACTTGAGCAATGTTCTAGAACTGGTCGCATGAGTAAGCAATCTAGTTTGCAGACTGATGCACTTCTCTAGTATTCTAACAATAAACCAAAGTCTACCATCTGCTTTACCCACAAAAGAATATGCGATCATTCCATTTCATATCCCTATGAAATGTTACACCCAGATATTTGTACGAGTTGGTTATTCCAACAGAGACTCATTGATAATATAGCCAAAGGACACTACTTTTTTTTCATTTTGTGAAATATACAGTTTTACATTTCTGAAAATTTAGAGCAAGCTTCAATCTCTGCACCACGCTGAAATCTTATCAAGACCTGCCTGAATATTTAAGCAGCTTTCTTCAGACAGTACTTCATTATAGATAACTATCATATGCAAAACGTCTAAGGCTGCTATTAATATTGTCTGCAAGGTCATTAAGAGACAATATGAATAGCAAGGATCCCAACACACTTCCTTTGGGCACACCTGAAGTTACTTCTACAACCATCCAATATGACAAGCTGTGTCCTCCCTACCAAAAAGTCCTCAATCCAGTCACAAATTTCACTTGACACTCGATATGATCATACATTTGATAATAAGCGTGGCGCGGTACTGAGTCAAATGCTTTTCAGAAATCAAGAAATACTGTATGTACCTTGTTGCCTTAACTCAAAGCTTTCAGTATGTTATGTGAGAAAAGTGCGAGTCAGGTTTCACATGGTCGATGTTTTCAAAATCCATGCTGGTTGGCATGGAGGTCATTCTGTTCAAGATACTGCATCATGTTTGAGCTCAGCATACGTTATAAGATTCTACAACAAATCAATGGCAAGGATATTGGATGGTAGTTTTGTGGCTCACTTCTATTACCTTTCTTGCAGACGGATGTGACCTTTGCCTTTTTCCAAGAACTGGGTACAGTTTTCTGTTCGAGGAATCTACAATAGATTATAGTTAGAAGAGGGGCTAGCTCAACCACAATTCAGTATAGAATATGATAGGGATTCAACTGGAGCCTGGAGCTGTGTTCAATTTTAACAATTTCAGCTGTTTTTAAACACCATTGACATGAATACTTATTTCACTCATCTTTTCAGTGGTACTGGGATTAAATTTGGGCAATTCTCCTGGGTTTTCCTTAGTAAAGGAACATTCAAAAATGGAGTTAAGCATATCAGCTTTTACTTGTTACCCTCAGTTTCAATTCCGGTCTCATTCACTAGGAACAGAACCCAAACTTTGGTGCCAGTAATAGCCTTTACATATAATGAGTATTTCTTGGAATTTGTAAAATTTTAATTTACAATATTCTGCTACCATAGTCATTGAAGGCATCAAGCACTGCTTTTGACAGCCAAGCATGTTTCACTCAGAATTATCTATCTTTAGCCCTACACTTTGTTTTACGCGTATTATGCTGTAATCTCTGTTTCTTTACAAGATTCTTTACAGTGACGGTATACCATGAAGGTCCCCTCCCATTATGAATTGCTCTACTGGGTACATACCTATCCAGTGCCTCACTGTTGCCACAATGGCATCATGATCACTGATATCAGTTTCAATGTGGACTTCCTCAAAGAGGTCAGGTCTGTCTGCTGTAATCAAACTTAATATTTCCATAATGAGTGTGGTAGTTTTCAGAGTTCCACAACTAATTTGCATGGATATTACTACTTGGGCAGCACATAAAACAGGTGACAACTGAACTATAGTTGATATTACAAGTACTGCAATGACTAAGCAAGCATTCAAAATACACTTAATTTATCAACAAACACACCCTTTAACATACAAACAAGAAATAAATTAATCAAAACTTTTATCTGGGAGTACAGTTATGAAGGGTGGACTATAGAAAAACACAGAAAGAAAAAATTAGAAGTAACAGATGTGGATATGGACAAGAGCCACAGAAACAATCTGAACTGAAAGGAAATATAATGACCAAATACTAAAAGAAAAAATATTGTGGTATCCACATTCCCTATGTGTGCAGCTTTCATGATGTTGATCAAAAGAGAGGATTTAAAATTTAGACTGGCAATGGCAAGAAAAGCATATCTGAAGAAGAGAAATTTGTTAACATCGAACATAAAGTCTAGTGTTACACAACATTTTTCTCAAGGCAACTGTCTTGAGTGTAGCCTTGTATAAAAGTGAAATGAGGGCTATGAAATGAAATGTGTGGCGAGGGCCTCCAGGCAGGTAGCCCTGATCGCCTGATGCTAGTCTTTTGAAGTGATGCCACTTTGGCAACTTGCGCGTTGATGAGGATGAAATAATGACGATGATGGCACAAACACTCAGTATACCTGAGTGGTGCAAATCTCCAGCCCAGCCAGGAATTGCCCCGGCATGACAAGTGGTGCGCTGTCCACTCAGCTATGGTGGTGGACGTGAGGGCTATAAGCAGCACAGATAAGAAAGAGAACAGGAGCTTCTGAAATGTTGTGCTAAAGATGAATACTAAGCATTACCTGGGTACATTGGTTAACTAACAAAGAGGTGGTCAATCAAACTGGAGAGAAAAACCTATTGTACAATTTGAAAATAAAAAGAGAATGGTTTATGGTACGTGCCTTCAGGCATCAAGAACTTCAATTTGGTAATAGAGGGAAGTGTGGTGGGTAAATATTGGAGACAGAGACAAGGGTTTGGCTTTGATAAGCCAATTCAAGTGAATGTAGGTTGCAGTGGTTATGCAGGTGATAGGCTAGTTTGGAGAGGTGCAGCAAAACAGTCTGTGGATGGAAAACAGTAGTGGTAACATTGTGGTGATGTGCTTACTGTCTTAAATGGCAGTTCTGTTAAATTTCTTTCATGTATAAGATGCAATTTATTGCAAATATTAATGGAACTGTCAAGCTGTCACAGTACATAGTCTGATTCTAAAACTGCCTCACATTACACATTGTTTTACACAGCTGATATGTCTAACAAAGTTACTTATTTGAACCCCCCCCCCCTCCTTCCTCTCCCTGCAATCTTGGTTGTGGTAAAAGAGCGATCTGAAATGAAGTCTGAGGTCCACGTTAGGTTAGAAGGTGACAATTTGATTGTGGGATGATCAAGCCTACAAATGTTAAGGCAGGCTTTAGGTAACAAATTGACCAGTAGCAGCGACTAATGCTTTATGTCTGCGTCTTACTGAAAAATGCGGGCGGGGGGGTGGGGAGGTGGGGGGGGGGAGGGGGGTGAGGGTAGAGATTCTAAATATCTAAGAGGAAACACTCATGCGGTGGAATGTTGCCTAATGAAGATCCTTTTGGGAAAAACAAACAAGAAAAAACTGGTTTGCAGTTGTAGCCAACATACATCTCTAACAAAGATCAAAGATGAACCCAACATTCATAGCTGAGAATTAGGGAGGCCAATGACTGATGTAAAATCTCGAGAACAGAATGACAAGCTTTACAAAAATCTATTTTAAAAGTATAAGGCAAACAGAAGAACAAACTTGAATAAACAATGTTAACAAAACAGAGTAATCATTTAAAGGGGAAAATTGCCCAGTATGCTTGACCATGACACGAAGACAATAAAAAATGCAAATTACTCTCACTTATTTCACATAGTGTTCTTACCACTCTCAGATGGATGTATTATAATCCACGTCTTTAACTGTCATGGCATGAATCTCCCAGATGACGGGAAGTCTAATCCTCCAAAATGTGACATGGACAGAATAATAAATTGACTTTTTACAATAATTGTTATTCCAAATTAAGGGAATAATCAGTTCATCAATGAACCTGATGGTAGCAAACATGGCTGCTGAAACATTGTACCCGTTTGACACCAGTAACCAGCCTTTGCCTATGAACCAATTTCCAAATAGGAAACCAAAACGACTTACATCAAACAAGGACAATGAAAATTAAAATTATGTAGACTGTTTTAAGATGCTCAAAAGACACACGAATACAAAATGCAATGCAAACGTATACGAAAACAATGCTTTATTGTCACACCATAAACTAAAAACTGATGTTTACCCTTACTTACCCACTTAGTTGTACCACGACAATTGCAAGGATGCACCCACTCTGCTTCACTGTCATCATCATCAGTGGCAAAGCAAACCCAACACGTCCTCCTATTGAAACATGGCAAAATGTAAACAGCAAATACATCATGACACAAATCTTAACAACAGCAACTATCAGAACTTGTTCTCAAATTATTTGATGCTAAAATCACTAACAGCTGCATTTTACTTTATCTACTCTACAAACACAATTTAACAATTGGAACAGACAAAAAAGGGTACAGTGCATCAATATTATATGGAGAGAAACTGCATTACCTTTCTTCATCTAACCTGGACGTCGCACCTACTAGCTGATTGGCACTTTCCTCCCGTTCTCTTCCAGCCATCTCACTTTGTCACGATTCCAACATATCAGTTTCTGATAAGAGATAAAAAAATATTTGACAGTGCCTTGAGAACTTTGAGAGATCCACAGCTTCATATATGAAATAAAGAGTAGATTAAACGTCGTGAGGCAGATTTTCTCACAATGTAGTTCATATTTATTTATCACCTTAATGAGACTTTGTACTGGAACATGTGGGTTTTATGTTGTTTGCGTATCAACTGAAACCAATCATCATGAAATAGCACATTCATAAGCTATTTTGATTCATTATTGTCATGGTTTGTCAGATTATTTAGACTTATACAGTGAACCGTAAACATTTCTTAAACTAAACAGAAAAAAATACATATCGTTAAGAAACATACTCGAATGGATCACCAGCAGTCGTTACACACTTATCTCACGTTACGAACGAAATTTTGTTGTGCTGACACATGTGTCTACATTCCAGCAATTAAATGATCTTCCCAGGTCCCACACACAACACTGCTCAGCGGCTTTTAGCAAACACTTACGAATATCTTTGGAATGATTGTTGCAAACAAATACATCTGTGATCATTTACTGATTTCGATATGGTGTAACAAGACTGATTTTACACGCGTGTGTTAATCAGCGCTTTCTAAAGTCTCACCTTGGACGTGTAGTGTTTCGTTAATAAATACGTCATAAAGTGTAAATGCGCAGGGCTGAAATTCTTTCTGTACGCCCACTAACATCTGCACTGCAGAATTGCTTAGACGATTATCTGTGAATACAATAAATACGTGAGCCCAAGGAGGTATTATGCACCATGGAGCACATGAATCTAGCTGGCGGCTACTTTATATCAGCAAATGTTAATAATCGCTGATGTATTGGTGAAACAGACGGCAGTTTATTACTGAAAATGAGTAACTCCCTTTTGTCGCAAGAAAGTTGGTCTGGACGTCTCTACACTGCTGCTGATATTGCGATTATTGGTGCTGGGCTGTCGGGTTTGACAGCAGCATATAGGATTTTAAACAAGGACCCAAGTCTGCGTGTAATTGTGCTAGAAGCGAAGGGTGAGAAACTAACCTCTAATTTTGTCAGGCCATGAGAGTTTTTCTTCCCATAGATTTGAATTTATGTATTAAAACTGTAAACTCACTTTCTTGCGTTCTTAAAGATTGAAACGAGAAATATGACGTTCTCTCGAACCCGATATCTATTCTCATACGTACTTGTATGTGAAATGTAACGTATAGCTATAACTAACTATGGACCTTACACAGTGCTGCTACTAACCTCCGCTGAGGAGGAAATCAGCAGGATCGTACATATACCTAGGAGTAAAATGCCCACAAGTCAAGATGAAGTTAAAATGTGCCTACTAAAGACAGCATTAACAGCATGAAAGTATCCCTAACAGACGTTATAAATGAGCTATTCTCATCATGTTACTTCTGTAATTACCAAAGCAGGCAGAAGTACTTACCATTCATGAAAAAGGTGGTACAGGTAATATAGAGCATTACAGAACAGTTTCACTACTGTCTTCCTTTTCAAACATGGTAGAAACTATTATGAAAAACAGACTTATGGATTATTTAAATAAATACCAACTTCTGTGCAAGGTACAATTTTACTAGGTCTGGGAAGGGAACAGAAGCTGCTTTAGCAAGATTTACAAAAGCGGTTTTAGAAGCCCTACACAAAGGAGAACAAGTAACAGGCATTCTCCTGGATGGCAGTAAAGAATATGACACTGTTGAGCATGAAATACTTGTAGGTGAACATGATGCACTAGAAATAAGGGAGATGGGGTGGTAAATGAATGGTTTAGGCCTTCACTAGCAGACAATGTGCAGAGGGTAGAGATCCCAAATTTCAAGTGGCTCTAACAATATGGTGAAACATCTTTCAGAGACAGAATACTTGAACACCGGAGTTCCTCAAGGGAGTGTGTTAGACCCAATACTGTTTCTAATATACATTTACATGAGGAGAAACCATGTTATTTGCTGAGGACAGCAGTATGATAATTACAGAAAGGACACTTAGAAATTTTAGAAGTAAATGCTGTAAAGACACTTAAGGTGGTTTGCAGCTGGTCTAGTAACAATAAAGTAACTCTTAATGTGCTCCATGGTGCTAATAACCTAAACTTCTACATAAATAAAAACCAAATATAACAAAACTTAAAATACATAACAAATTCCTAGAGAGTGTAGCGGGCAGAAAATTTTAGGGTATGTATAAAATGGGATGAACATATCGGGGTACCAGGAAAAAGAATTAGCACTGCATGCTATGCCTTATGATTACTAACCACAGTGCACAATAGCTCATGCCTAAGAGGAACATACTATGCACACATACATTCTAATATCAGTTATGGCATAATATTCTGTGGTGCAAATGCACAGAATGTGGTAAATGTGTTCAAATTGCAAAAACGAAGCATCACAATCAGGGGGCATTTCCTGATATGCTAAAAGTCACTGAAATAAGATCAGTGCAATCAATGATACACAAAATTATAGATCTATTTTACTGACGTGAATAGTTTATAAGGTGTTAGAAAAGCTACTTACTGATCAACTGGAATTATTTTTCTGTAAGTACAATCTATTAAAAAACTGTCAGCATTGTTTCAGGAAGGGCAGGTCTGCAGTAGCAGCTGTAGCTACATTTTTTCAAGCAGTATTGAATAAACTTGATGAAGGAACAAAGTAGTTGACACCTTTTTAGACCTATCCAAGGCTTTTGACTCTGTAAGTCATTGTATGCTTCTGTATGAATAAGAAACTTTTGGAGTCAGGAGAGTGGCATTACATTTGTTAACATGTTACCTTGCTGACAGGGGTCAATGTGTTAAGCTGTATCATACAACTGTGGAACATGTACAAACAGTAAAACCATCTTATAAAATCCTTAACTGTAGAGTTCCTCGGGGAAGTATTATAGGGCCACTTTTGTGTATTGTGTACATCAGTGATATAATAATTCCTCAAAATTCAAATCTAGTAAATTATGCTGACAATACCTCCTTCATAAGCTGCAGCTCTACAAAACAGTAAGCAATGCAAAATGATACAGAGAACGTCAGTTTCATCGCAGAATACCTCACTGAAAACAAAGTAGCACTTAATTAGGCAATTCTGATGGAGTTTCTACAACATTATAAATCAAGACAAGTGGATACTGAGCCAGAGTTATGAGTTGAAACAATTGAGAAACATAAATTCCTGAATATTACAGTAGATGAACATTTTACATGGAAGGAGCACATCAGTTACACATATAAAAAAAGACCTCCTGTAGCACCTAAATGCTAAAACGCCTTTCAAGTGTAATAACATCACCTGTCTTAAGACAAATCTATTTTGGAATTATGCACTCCCACCAACAATATGGTATCGAGATTTGGGTTGGGGCATCAATGGTATACATGTATAAGGCTTTCAGAGCCCACAAAGGAGCAGTTATGATAATAGCTAATATCAGTAAACACCAGTCCTGTAGAGAATACTTCATTAAGCATAGCATACTAACAGAGTATTCACTCGACGTTTTCAGGACTATACTGTTTAAAAGAAAATATGGAGCATAATATAACCAGTAGTGAAATCCATAATTATAATACAAGAAAACGAGAGGATTACCACATAAAATTTAGTAACAAAAGAGCAACAGATCATAGTCCATAAAAGACTGACAAATAACATAAAACTGTTAAATGGAAATGTATTTTAGATAAAAATTAAAGGAACTGTTAATTGATAAATGTTTGTACTCCATCAAGGACTTTTAATGTTATTGTGTATAATTTATCCTTATTTCTAAACTCTTTTTAATGTTACATGTAAATAAACAGACTATGTCCATGACTGTAAAAGTTATTATGGACAAATAAACCATTTATTACTATTATTAAACAATGGAAAATCCAGGATGGTATGTAACAGTGTTATGAAAATTGTTTAATATTATGAAAAGGATAGTTGCTACTCACCGTGTAGTGGAGATGTTGAGTGCCTATTTGCAACTTGGCATCTCTGCCATATGGTGAGTAGCAACTATCCTTTTCATATTACTATTATTATTACTGAGCAAGAGTCATAAAAGGACCCCCTGCATTGAGGTATTAAAAAATGGGGTATTCTGACAGTTCAAGTGCATATGTATTCCAAACTGCAGTTAAAAAAAAAAAAAAAAAAGGCATTGAGCTCCATCATGATCATCAAACCAGATACAGTGATTGCTTGTACCTGGATAGAATGAATAGGTTTTCATCCCATTAAAGAATTCACCCAACATAAAATTATTACAAATAAATAAGCAGGTTGTTCAATTAGAAAACAGACAAAAGAGTATGGAGTGTGCTTGTAAGCAACACAATACACTGTAGTTTGTAATTTACACCAGGCAATGCGAAACCAAGTTGTATTATCGAATAAGTCTAATGATTCATTTCTGTTGTTAGAAGCAGGTTCTTCTGCCTAATTTAAAGCAGTGGTAAACTGTGTATATGTATATTTGTATTGTGGATATATTATGTGTAACCTATTTTTTCCATTTTCGTATATAGATTAGATTAGATTCAGTTTTTATTCCATAGATCCAAAAATGAGATGATTCTCGTAGTTGTGGAACATGTCAGAAAGTGCAACATAAAAGACATAGATCATTCGAATATAATACTCTCTTACCTGATCATTTGTCTGGAGACAGTCAAAATGTTGCAGTAAACTGGAACCGCTAATATTTACAGAATTAATACACTGTCAGAATGAAACACAGTTATGCACTGAAAGTATTTGTATGGAGTGTAGCCATGTATGGAAGTGAAACATGGACGATAAATAGTTTGGACAAGAAGAGAATAGAAGCTTTCGAAATGTGGTGCTACAGAAGAATGCTGAAGATTAGATGGGTAGATCACATAACTAATGAGGTTTTGAATAGAATTCATAGTCCTGAGACTGGTTTGATGCAGCTCTCCATGCTACTCTATCCTGTGCAGGCTTCTTTATCTCCCAGTACTTACTGCAACCGACATCCTTCTGAATCTGCTTAGTGTATTCATCTCTTGGTCTCCCTCTACTATTTTTACCCTCCATGCTGCCCTCCAATGCTAAATTTGTGATCCCTCGATGCCTCAGAACATGTCCTACCAACCGGTCCCTTATTCTTGTCAAGTTGTGCCACAAACTCCTCTTCTCCCCAATTCTATTCAATACCTCCTCATTAGTTATGTGATCTACCCATCTAATCTTCAGCATTCTTCTGTAGCACCACATTTCGAAAGCTTCTATTCTCTTCTCGTCCAAACTATTTATCGTTCATGTTTCACTTCCATACATGGCTACACTCCATACAAACACTTTGAGAAACGACTTCCTAACACTTAAATCTATACTCAATGTTAACAAGTTTCCCTTCTTCAGAAACGCTTTCCTTGCCATTGCCAGCCTACCTTTTATATCCTCTCTACTTCAACCATCATCAGTTATTTTGCTGCCCAAATAGCAAAACTCCTTTACTACTTTAAGTGTCTCATTTCCTAATCTAATTCCCTCAGCATCACCCGACTTAATTCGACTACATTCCATGATCCCCGTTTTGCTTTTGTTGATGTTCATCTTATATCCTCCTTTCAAGACACTGTCCATTCCGTTCAACTGCTCTTCCAAGTCCTTTGCTGTCTATGACAGAATTACCATGTCATCGGCGAACCTCAAAGTTCCATTCTGTTCAACTGCTCTTCTAAGTCCTTTGTTGTCTCTGATAGAATTACAATGTCATCGGCGAACCTCAAAGTTTTTGTTTCTTCTCCACGGATTTTAATACCTACTCCTAACTTTTCTTTTGTTTCCTTTACTGCTTGCTCAATATACAGATTGAATAACATCGGGGATAGGCTACAACCCTGTCTCACTCCCTTCCCAACCACTGCTTCCCTTTCGTGTCCCTCAACTCTTATAACTGCCATCTGGTTTCTGTACAAATTGTAAATAGCCTTTCACTCCCTGTATTTTATCCATGCCACCTCTAGAATTTGAAAGAGAGTATTCCAGTTAACATTGTCAAAAGCTTTCTCTAAGTCTACAAATGCTAGTAACGTAGGTTTGCCTTTCCTTAATCTTTCTTCTAAGGTAAGTCGTAAGGTCAGTATTGCCTCACGTGTTCCAACATTTCTGCGGAATCCAAACTGATTCTTGCCAAGGTCGGCTTCTACCAGTTTTTCCATTCGTCTGTAACGAATTCGCATTAGTATTTTGCATCTGTGACTTATTAAACTGATAGTTCGGTAATTTTCACATCTGTCAACACCTGCTTTCTTCGTGAATGGAATTATTATATTCTTCTTGAAGTCTGAGGGTATTTCGCCTGTCTCATACGTCTTGCTCACCAGATGATAGAGTTTTGTCAGGACTGGCTCTCCCAAGGCCGTCAGTAGTTCTAATGGAATGTTGTCTACTCTCGGGGCCTTGTTACGACTCAGGTCTTTCAGTGCTCTGTCAAACTCTTCACGCAATATCGTATCCCCCATTTCCTCTTCATCTACATCCTCTTCCATTTCCATAATATTGTCCTAAGTACGTCGGCCTTGTATAGACACTCTATATACTCCTTCCACCTTTCTGCTTTCCCTTCTTTGCTTAGAACTGGGTTTCCATCTGAGCTCTTGATATTCATACAAGTGGTTCTCTTTTCTCCAAAGGTCTCTTTAATTTTCCTCTAGGCAGTATCTATCTTACCCCTAGTGAAATAAGCCTCTGCATCCTTACATTTGTCCTCTAGCCATCCCTGCTTAGCCATTTTGCACTTCCTGTCGATCTCATTTTTGAGACGTCTGTATTCCTTTTTGCCTGCTTGATTTACTTCATTTTTGTATTTTCTCCTTTCATCAATTAAATTCAATATTTCTTCTGTTACCCAAGGAGTTCTACTAGCCCTCGTCTTTTTACCTACTTGATCCTCTGCTGTCTTCACTACTTCATCCCTCAGGGCTACCCATTCTTCTTCTACTGTACTTCTTTCCCTCATTCCTGTCAATTGTTCCCTTGTGCTCTCCCTGAAACTCTGTACAACGTCTGGTTCTTTCAGTTTATCCAAGTCCCATCTCCTTAAATTCCCACCTTTTTGCAGTTTTTCAGATTTAATCTACCGTTTATAACCAAAACATTGTGGTCAGAGTCCACATCTGCCCTTGGAAATGTCTTACAATTTAAAACCTGGTTCCTAAATCTCCGTCTTACCATTATATAATCTATCTGATACCTTCTAGTATCTCCAGGATTTTTCCATGTATACAACCTTCTTTCATGATTCTTGAACCAAGTGTTAGCTATGATTAAGTTATGCTCTGTGCAAAACACTACCAGGTGGCTTCCTCTTTCATTTATTAGCCCCAATCCATATTCACCTACTATGTTTCCTTCTCTCCCTTTTCCTACTCTCGAATTCCAGTCACCCATGACTATTAAATTTTTGTCTCCCTTTACTACCTGAATAATTTCTTGTATCTCATCATACATTTCTTCAAATTCTTCATCATCTGCAGAGCTAGTTGGCATATAAACTTGTACTACTGTAGTAGGCGTGGGCTTCGTTTCTATGTTGGCCACAATAATGCGTTCACTATGCTGTTTGTGTAGCTTACCCACACTCCTATTTTTTATTCATTATTAAACCTACTGCTGCACTACCCCTATTTAATGTTACAGAACTGCAATCATCATCCTAAAACTAAATCTCTACACTACTAGTAAATGGGAATTCTCTTAAACTGTAGAATGGGTTGACACAGCTGCAGGCATTGGGTTGTCTTTGAATTGCACTGTAGTTTATTAGATGAGAAGAAGTTTGGTGTTAAAAGGAGAGTGTCCTGTGATTTCTGGTGTAACCTTAATGTATCTTGATCTGTCGTGTTTAAAGCTGTGTCATCCACATAGCAAGTGACTGAAGTTGAGCATAATGTGACAAATAGTTAATTGCAACAGTGAAGAAGAATGGCCCAAGGACAGAGCCCTGATACACGACAGATGTGACTTTCAACAGGGAAGAATGCCTATTTTGAATTGACTGAGATTCCCCAAAGAATGAATTATTCCTAATGTTGTATTGTTTATTATATAACACTGTAGCATGGCTAGTAAGATGCCCAAGGGGATACATTCAAATGGTATAGCTCAAGACAGATTGTGTTCTCGTAAAACAAAAAGAAAACTTTATCTGTCAATCTGAAGCAGTTCTGATATTGATGCTATAGCACATTACAAGAAATACTGCAAGGTATTAAAGACTGTAATTCTGACATCAAAGCAAATATATTACGAGGAAAAGATAGTCATATCAGATAACAAAATAAAGACAATATGGGATATAGTGAAGGAGGAGACCGGTAGATCCAGACATGAAGAGGGACAAATGGCATTAAGAGTAAATGATACATTGTAAATGATACATGAATATCAAGAGCTTTATTGGAAACCCAGTTCTAAGCAAAGAAGGGAAAGCAGAAAGGTGGAAAGAGTAACATTCCAGTAGAACTACTGACAGCCTTGGGAGAGCCAGTCCTGACAAATCTCTACCATCTGGTAAGCAAGACGTATGAGACAGGCGAAATACCCTCAGACTTCAAGAAAAATATAATAATTCCAATACCAAAGAAAGCAGGTGTTGACAGATGTGAAAATTACCGAACTATCAGTTTAATAAGTCACAGCTGCAAAATACTAATGCGAATTCTTTACAGACGAATGGAAAAACTGATAAACCCCGACCTTGGCGAGGATCAGTTTGGATTCCGCAGAAATGTTGGAACACATGAGGCAAAACTGACCTTACGACTTATCTTAGAAGAAAGATTAAGGAAAGGCAAACCCACATTTCTAGCATTTGTAGACTTAGAGAAAGCTTTTCACAATGTTGATTGGAATCCTATCTTTCAAATTCTAAAGGTGGCAGGGGTAAAATACAGGGAGCAAAAGACTATTTACAATTTGTACAGAAAGCAGATGGCAGTTACAAGAGTCGAGGGGTATGAAAGGGAAGCAGTGGTTGGGAAGGGAGTGAGACAGGGTTGTAGCCTATCCCCGATGTTATTCAATCTGTATATTGAGCAAGCAGTAAAGGAAACAAAAGAAAAGTTCGGAGTAGGTATTAAAATCCATGGAGAAGAAATAAAAACTTTGAGGTTCGCTGATGACATTGTGATTCTGTCAGAGACAGCAAAGGACTTGGAAGAGCAGTTGAATGGAATGGATAGTGTCTTGAAAGGAGGGTATAAGATGAACATCAGCAAAAGCAAAACGAGGATAATGGAATCTAGTCGAATTAAGTCATGTGATGCTGAGGGAATTAGATTAGCAAATGAGGCACTTAAAGTAGTAAAGGAGTTCTGCTATTTGGTGAGCAAAATGACTGATGATGGTCGAAGTAGAGAGGATATATAAAATGTAGACTGGCAATGGGAAGGAAAGCGTTTCTGAAGAAGAGAAATTTGTTAACATCCAGTATTGATTTAAGTGTCAGGAAGTCATTTCTGAAAGTATTCGTATGGAGTGTAGCCATGTATGGAAGTGAAACATGGACGATAAATAGTTTAGACAAGAAGAGAAGAGAAGCTTTCGAAATGTGGTGCTACAGAAGAATGCTGAAGATTAGATGGGTAGATCACATAACTAATGAGGAGGTATTGAATAGAATTGGGGAGAAGAGGAGTTTGTGGCACAACTTGACAAGAATAAGGGACCGGTTGGTAGGACATGTTCTGAGGCATCAAGGGATCACAAATTTAGCATTGGAGGGCAGTGTGGAGGGTAAAAGTCGTAGAGGGAGACCAAGAGATGAATGCTATAAGCAGATTCAGAAGGATGTAGGCTGCAGTAGGTACTTGGAGATGAAGAAGCTTGCACAGGATAGAGTGGCATGGAGAGCTGCACCAGACAAGTCTCAGGACTAAAGACCACAACAACAACAACAACGATACATTGGTGACAGATGTGTATAGTGTTGCAGAAATTTTTAACAAACATTTTATAACTGTTGCTGAAAAGATGGAGTTGTCAGGTTCTGTAGATGCTGCTATGGAATACCTCAGACCAGACATTTTAAGTTACTTCCGTAATATGAATTTGACCCTCACTACCCCAGCAGAAGTAATGTCCATCATAAAATATTTTAAAATAAAAAACATCTAGTGGGTATGATGAAATATCAACAAAGTTAATTAACGTTATTCTGAGTTAAGTAACATAATAATTTGTCTGTGTAACCAATCGTTTATCAGTGGAATATTTCCAGAATGGTAGAAATATGCTGAAGTTAAGCCACTGTTTAAGAAGGGAGAAAAAAAAATAGCATCAAATTTCTGTCCAATTTCACTTTTGCCAGAACTCTCAAAAATTTTAGAAAAGGTAATGTACATTCCCTCCCCCCATGAACCATGGACCTTGCCATCGGTGGGGAGGCTTGCGTGCTTCAGTGATACAGATAGCCGTACCGTAGGTGCAACCACAACGGAGGGGTACCTGTTGAGAGGCCAGACAAACATGTGGTTCCTGAAGAGGGGCAGCAGCCTTTTCAGTAGTTGCAAGGGCAACAGTCTGGATGATTGACTGATCTGGCCTTGTAACAATAACCAAAATGGCCTTGCTGTGCTGGTACTGCGAACGGCTGAAAGCAGGGGGAAACTACGGCCGTAATTTTTCCCAAGGGCATGCAGCTTTAATGAATGATTAAATGCTGATGGCATCCTCTTGCGTAAAATATTCCGGATGTAAAATAGTCCCCCATTCGGATCGCCGGGCGGGGACTACTCAAGAGGACGTCGTTATCAGGAGAAAGAAAACTGGCATTCTATGGATCGGAGCATGGAATGTTAGATCCCTTAAACGGGCAGGTAGGTTAGAAAATTTAAAAAGGGAAATGGATAGGTTAAAGTTAGTTGACTGGAATACTCTCTTTCAAATTCTAAAGGTGGCAGGGGTAAAATACAGGGAGCGAAAGGCTATTTACAATTTGTACAAGAACCAGATCGCAGTTATAAGACTCGAGGGACGTGAAAGGGAAACAGTGGTTGGGAAGGGAGTAAGACAGGGCTGTAGCCTCTCCCCGATGTTATTCAATCTGTATATTGAGCAAGCAGTAAAGGAAACAAAAGAAAAATTCGGAGTAGGTATTAAAATCCATGGAGAAGAAATAAAAACTTTGAGGTTCGCCGATGACATTGTAATTCTGTCAGAGACAGCAAAGGACTTGGAAGAGCAGTTGAATGGAACGGACAGTGTCTTGAAAGGAGGATATAAGATGAACATCAACAAAAGCAAAATGAGGATAATGGAATGTAGTCGAATTAAGTCGGGTGATGCTGTGGGAATTAGATTAGGAAATGAGACACTTAAAGTAGTAAAGGAGTTTTGCTAATTGGGGAGAAAATAACTGATGATGGTTGAAGTAGAGGATATAAAATGTAGACTGGCAATGCCAAGAAAGCGTTTCTGAAGAAGAGAAATTTTTTAACATCGAGTATAGATTTTAGTGTCAGGAAGTCATTTTTGAAAGTCTTTGTATGGAGTGTAGCCACGTATGGAAGTGAAACATGGACGATAAATAGTTTGGACAAGAAGAGAATAGAAGCTTTCGAAATGTGGTGCTACAGAAGAATGCTGAAAATTAGATGGGTAGATCACATAACTAATGAGGAAGTATTGTGGCACAACTTGACCAGCAGAAGGGATCGGTTGGTAGGACATGTTCTGAGGCATCAAGGGATCACCAATTTAGTATTGGAGGGCAGCGTGGAGGGTAAAAATCATAGAGGGAGACCAAGAGATGAATACTATAAGCAGATTCAGAAGGATGTAGGTTGCAGAGGGTACTGGGACATGAAGAAGCTTGCACAGGATAGAGTAGCATGGAGAGCTGCATCAAACCAGTCTGAGGACTGAAGACCACAACAACAACAACAATGTACATTTGGCTTTATAACCATCTTATGACAAATAACATACTGTCAAAGTCACATTTCAGAGTTCTAAAAGGTTCTGATATTGAGAAGACTATCTGCACTTCCAGTGAAAATGCTCGTAATTCAGTAGACAAAAAATGACAGGCAGCTGGTATATTTTGTGATCTGTCAAAGGCATGTGACTCCTGTAAATCACAATATCCTTTTAAGTAAATTAGAATATTATGGTGTTATAGGAAATGCTGCAAAATGATTCAAATCTTTTATCTCCGGCTGGAAACATAGGGTGTTTTTGGAAAGAGACATGTATTAAGCTATCAGGCATCATCCAACTGGGAACTAATTACATGTGGGGTCCCATAAGGTTCCATCTTAGGGCCCTTACTTTTTCTTATGTATATCAATGACCTTTCATCAGTAACATTACCAGATGCCAAGTTTGTTTTGTTTGCCGAAGGTGCAAACATTGCAATAAATAACAAATCAAGTGTAGTCTTAGAAAGAGCGGCTAATAAAATATTTGTGTACATTAATCACTGGTTCCTAGCCAATTCTTTGTCACTAAACTTTGAAAAAACACACTACATGCAGTTCAGAACTTGTAAAGGGTGTCCCATGAGTATATGCCTAACATACAATGACAAGCAGATGGGAGAAGTGGACAGTGTTAAATTTTTGGGATTACAGCTTGATAATAAATTCAAGTGGGAGGAGCACACCACAGAACTGCTCAAGCGTTTTAACAAATCTCTATTTGCAGTGCGAATTGTGTCAGACGTAGGGGATATAAAAATGAAAAATCTGGCATACTATGCTTACTTTCATTCCATAATGTCATATGGGATTATTTTTTTTGGTAATTTACCAAACCAAGCTAAAGTTTTCTATGCACAAAAACGTGCAATAGGAGTTATATGTAGTGTGAACTCAAGAACATCCTGCAGAAGCCTGTTTAGGGAGCTAGGGGTGCTAACTACTGCTTCCCAATATATTTATTCCTTAATGAAATTTGTCATTAAAAATATATCACTCTTTCAAACCAACTGCTCAGTTCATGGAAACAATACTAGAAATAAGAATAATATTCACAAAGATTTAAAGTCACTTACTCTTGTACAGGAACACACATTTTCAATAACTTGCCAGCAGCCATAAAAAGCTTAACAACCAATGAAATTCAGTTTAAGAGAAGCCTTAAGGATTTATTGGCGGCCAACTCCTTCTACTTCATCGATGAATTTCTCAGTAGAACCAACGGATTTTGTGTGTGTGTGTGTGTGTGTGTGTGTGTGTGTGTGTGTGTGTGTGTGTGTGTGTAATTGATTAATGGAAAATCTCATATAAGATGTGAAACAAATACTAACAAAGAGATAGAGGGGCTGGCCAGTACTTACCTCAGCTCAGTACAGCCGATAGACACACACAAAACAGAACTGAAAATTTACATTCCTAGCTTTCGGAACTTTGTTCCTTCATCAGGGAGGAGAGAGGGGAAAAAAGGGAAGAAGGGAAAGTGGATTCAGTTACTCACAACCCAGGTTATGAAGCAACAGGGAAAGGTAAACAGGGAGGGTAGCAAGGATGGAGGCATGGTTGTCAGAGGGAAGCCAAGGATATTCTACTGTAAGTACTGTGCCAGCTTCAAACCAAAGAGGATGCATACAGAAGTAAAGAGGTATGTAGTATAAAGATAAACACAACTATGTAGGATAAAAAGATGCGTGAATGGCTAAAGAGGAAAGGCAAAGAGGAGAAGACTGAAGAGTGAATGGGATTGAGGTTGTTTAACGTAGGTTCAGTCCAGGGGGATGGCGGGATGAAAGGATGTGTTGGAGTGCAAGTTCCCATCTCCGCAGTTCAGAGGGACTGGTGTTGGGTGGGAGAAGCCAAATGGCACACATGGTGTAGCAGGTTCCTAGGTCCCTAGAGTTATGCTGGAGGGCATGCTCCGCTACTGGGTATTGGGCATCTCCTAGGCGGACAGTTCGTCTGTGTCCATTCATGCGCTCAGCCAGTTTGGTTGTTGTCATGCCGATGTAAAAGGCTGTGCAGTGCAGGCATGTCAGCTGATAAATGACATGTGTAGTTTCACATGTAGCCCTGCCTTGAATTGTGTATGTTTTACCAGTAGTGGGGCTGGAGTACGTGGTTTTGGGGGGATGCATGGGGCAGGTTTTGCAGCGGGGTCGGTTACAGGGGTAGGAACCGCTGGGTAGAGAAGGTAGTCTGGGAATATTGTAGGGTTTAACAAGGATGTTACGGAGGTTAGGGGGGCGACGAAAGGCAACTCTGGGTGGTGTGGGGAGAATTTTGTCAAGGGATGATCTCATTTCAGGGGTTGTCTTGAGAAAGTCATATCCCTGGCGGAGTAATTTGTTGATGTTTTCGAGGCCAGAATAATATTGGGTGACAAGGGGGATGCTTCTGTGTGGTCTGGGGGTAGGAACATTGTTGTTGGACGGGGAGGAATGTATTGCTCGGGAAATCTGTTTGTGGACAAGGTCTGCAGGATAGTTGCGGGAGAGGAAAGCACTGGTCAGGTTATTGGTGTAGTTGTTGAGGGATTCGTCACTGGAGCAGATACGTTTGCCACGAATACCTAGGCTGTAGGGAAGGGAGCATTTGATGTGGAAAGGATGGCAGCTATCAAAGTGAAGGTACTGTTGTTTGTTTGTGGGTTTGATATGGACAGAGGTGTGGATGTGAGCTTCAACAAGATGAAGGTCAACATCCAGGAAGGTGGCTTGGGTTTTGGAGAAGGACCAGGTGAAATTCAGATTCGAAAAGGAGTTGAGGTTATGGAGTAAATTAAGGAGTGTTTCTTCACCATGAGTCCAGACCACAAAGATGTCATCTATAAACCTATACCAGGCCAGGGGAAGCAGCTGTTGGGTCTTCAGGAAAGCCTCCTCCATGCGGCCCATGAAGAGGTTGGCATAGGAGGGAGCCATCCTGGTTCCCATGGCCGTTCCCCTGATTTGTTTGTAGGTCTGGCCTTCAAAAGTGAAGTAATTATGGGTGAGGATGAAGTTGGTAAGTGTGATAAGGAACGAGGTTTTTGGAAGATCTTCGGGTGGGCGTTGGGAGAGGTAGTGCTCAAGGGCAGAGAGACCATGGGTATGTGGGATGTTTGTGTAAAGGGATGTAGCATCTATGGTGACAAGTAAGGTTTCAGGTGGGAGAGGAGTGGGAATGGATTTGAGGCGTTCTAGGAAGTGGTTTGTGTCTTTGATGTAGGATGGGAGTCTGCGGGTGATAGGTTGTAGGTGCAGACATTTCAGGAATTCCTCACATCCAGTGTTGCCTCCCAGTCCTTCTTGAAGAACATCCCGACAACCCCCAACATCATCCCAGCTGAATCCCGTGCCATTAAGGAGCTGAAAATAGACCCCTCTATTGTCATCCTCCCGGCAGATAAAGGCTCCACAACTGTCGTACTTGACCGTGTGGAGTATGTGGCAGAAGGACTGCGTCAACTCTCTGACACCTCAACCTACAAAGCTGTTACCCAGGATCCCATTCCCTCCATCCAGACTGAGTTGCAAAAAATCCTAAAAATCCAAGGTCCCTCACAAGGCCTCACAACGGCTTCCATAGACTTACTCACTCCACCTGAGCCACGTACCCCTACCTTCTACCTATTACCCAAAATCCACAAAGAGAACCATCCTGGCCATCCCATTGTAGCAGGCTTCAAATCCCCAACCGAACGTATCTCAGCTCTGGTAGACCAGCACCTACAACCTATCACCCGCAGACTCCCATCCTACATCAAAGACACAAACCACTTCCTAGAACGCCTCAAATCCATTCCCACTCCTCTCCCACCTGAAACCTTTCTTGTCACCATAGATGCTACATCCCTTTACACAAACATCCCACATACCCATGGTCTCTCTGCCCTTGAGCACTACCTCTCCCAACGCCCACCCGAAGATCTTCCAAAAACCTCGTTCCTTATCACACTTACCAACTTCATCCTCACCCATAATTACTTCACTTTTGAAGACCAGACCTACAAACAAATCAGGGGAACGGCCATGGGAACCAGGATGGCTCCCTCCTATGCCAACCTCTTCATGGGCCGCATGGAGGAGGCTTTCCTGAAGACCCAACAGCTGCTTCCCCTGGCCTGGTATAGGTTTATAGATGACATCTTTGTGGTCTGGATTCATGGTGAAGAAACACTCCTTAATTTACTCCATAACCTCAACTCCTTTTCGAATCTGAATTTCACCTGGTCCTTCTCCAAAACCCAAGCCACCTTCCTGGATGTTGACCTTCATCTTGTTGAAGCTCACATCCACACCTCTGTCCATATCAAACCCACAAACAAACAACAGTACCTTCACTTTGATAGCTGCCATCCTTTCCACATCAAATGCTCCCTTCCCTACAGCCTAGGTATTCGTGGCAAACGTATCTGCTCCAGTGACGAATCCCTCAACAACTACACCAATAACCTGACCAGTGCTTTCCTCTCCCGCAACTATCCTGCAGACCTTGTCCACAAACAGATTTCCCGAGCAATACATTCCTCCCCGTCCAACAACAATGTTCCTACCCCAGACCACACAGAAGCATCCCCCTTGTCACCCAATATTATCCTGGCCTCGAAAACATCAACAAATTACTCCGCCAAGGATATGACTTTCTCAAGTCAACCCCTGAAATGAGATCATCCCTTGACAAAATTCTCCCCACACCACCCAGAGTTGCCTTTCGTCGCCCCCCTAACCTCCGTAACATCCTTGTTAAACCCTACAATATTCCCAGACTACCTTCTCTACCCAGCGGTTCCTACCCCTGTAACCGACCCCGCTGCAAAACCTGCCCCATGCATCCCCCCACAACCACCTACTCCAGCCCCGCTACTGGTAAAACATACACAATTCAAGGCAGGGCTACGTGTGAAACTACACATGTCATTTATCAACTGACATGCCCACGGTTCAATCCCGTCTCCGGCCATCCTGATTTAGGTTTTCCGTGATTTCCTTAAATCGCTTCAGGCAAATGCCGGGATGGTTCCTTTGAAAGGGCACGACCGATTTCCTTCCCCATCCTTCCCTCACCCGAGCTTGCGCTCCATCTCTAATGACCTCGTTGTCGACGGGACGTTAAACACTAATCTCCTCCTCCTCCTCCTCCTCCTCCTGCACTGCACAGCCTTTTACATCGGCATGACAACAACCAAACTGGCTGAGCGCATGAACGGACACAGACGAACTGTCCGCCTAGGAGATGCCCAATACCTAGTAGCGTAGCATGCCCTACAGCATAACTCTAGGGACCTAGGAACCTGCTACACCGTATGTGCCATTTGGCTTCTCCCACCCAACACCAGTCCCTCTGAACTGCGGAGATGGGAACTTGCACTCCAACAGATCCTTTCATCCCGCCATCCCCCTGGACTGAACCTACATTAAACAACCTCACTCCCATTCACTCTTCAGTCTTCTCCTCTTTCCCTTTCCTCTTTAGCCATTCACGCATCTTTTTATCCTACATAGTTGTGTTTATCTTTATACTATATACCTCTTTACTTCTGTATGCATCCTCTTTGGTTTGAAGCTGGCACAGTACTTACAGTAGAATATCTTTGGCTTCCCTCTGACAACCATGCCTCCATCCTTGCTACCCTCCCTGTTTACCTTTCCCTGTTGCTTCATAACCTGGGTTGTGAGTAACTGAATCCACTTTCCCTTCTTCCCTTTTTTCCCCTCTCTCCTCCCTGATGAAGGAACAAAGTTCCGAAAGCTAGGAATGTAAATTTTCAGTTCTGTTTTGTGTGTATCTATCGGCTGTACTGAGCTGAGGTAAGTACTGGCCAGCCCCTCTATCTCTTTGTTAGTATTTGTGTGTGTGTAATGTACAATCTAACTTCTGCTGCACCATTTCAGTGCAGTAATGTGTTCATTGTAAATAAGTATTGTAATAGTTCTATTATATGTTTATTACCTTATAAATAAAACATTTTTGTATTTTAAATTCAGTGCATTAATGTGATCTTAGTAAATGAGTGTTTGTAAAATGATTCTTTCATATAATGTTCATTAAAAAAAAAAAGAGAGAGACGATCATTCCACTTGGGACCTGTGGAAGGTACATTAGCTTATTTGTTTCAGTTGTAAATATATGTCATGTATTATTGTTTTTCTGATATGTTCTACATCCTGGAGGACCTTCTCACTACGGATCAATTGGAATCAAAGTAAATCTAATTTAATCTAATGTTTACAAATGCAGTTAATGTATAACTGACAATTTGAGGACTGCAGAAATGTTTTCTTCTTCTCCTTTCTTTCCTAAAAACCATGGTGTCTACTAATAAGTAGGATATGTTTTTCAAAGTAGTTACTAAGCTGTATGTAAAAAATTGCTTCAATATTTTGGAAAATATTGAAAAAATAGAGACAGGTCTATAGTTCCCAGTGAGGTGCTCTCCTTGCTTTGTGTATCTAGATATAACTTTTGAAATTCTAGGCATTCATTCACAATAAAAGCAAGTGGTTTGCAAATAAGGTGTATTGTAATTTTTATTGTGTAGTTAGATAGCCAATAGCAGATAATGCTTAAAAATTTTGAAACAGCAGTTACTATATCTATGGATGTGACAAGATCCCAATGGAATTCATGTCCTCTAGAAAGCCAGTTAACAAGTATATCAGTTGCTGGTTGAAACGTAACAGTTTAATTGAAACTCATTTAAACACTCAAATTTGCATGAGCTACTATGAACAACCCCATCATTATGTGTAGTTAGTTAAGTCAGGTTTCATGCTGTGTTTGTTTAATTTTAGATCTTAATTCATTTACTATAACACTAAAGTATTTATTGAGCTCCCTTGGCTCAAGCAGGACATCTTTAGTTTGGGTAGAAGTGAATTATTTGTACTATAATATCCTAACTAGCCATACATTTGTTTGTAGCTCCTTCTACATAATTTTCATAGGCAGCATGTTTGGCAAGTTTAAGTATGGCTTTGTGTTGGCATTCTGTCTCAGGCTCTGTAAATGAGGATTGTTGCCCCAAGAGGCAGTAGGAGCTAATATGCTGTGTCACTCGTTAACACATACACGTTATTATATGTGCTTACTAATAAATAGTGTGTAAATCATATCTCTATGCTGTGCCACTATTATGCTATCACACTGCCAGTACCCCATTACTGACAGTGGTGACCGTGAATTTCTGCATTGCGTCACATCACTCTGTGATTTTACTGTTAACTTGAAGATCTGCTGCACCAGTTATGCAATCAAGAATGCTGCCATTACAAATGGTACAACCGCACTGTTTCTTTGGTAATGTCAACAACATCTCTCGACAAGTGCTTGTGTATTCCACGAACATCCCATGTGCAAAATCACTAAATATCCTCAAAGGCTTGGACAACACTACAGTGCCGAATGATATAGTGACAATGCCTTCATTGTGTGCCACATCTTCAGACCAACCTCGCATTGCCATCGATGCCAAGCAGCAAACTGTGCCATGACAAGTGGCAAATTTATAGAGTGACTTCACAATAAAAATTTGAGATTTGGCACCAAGTGAATATATTCCTGGTATTTCAGGCAAACGTGTAGCAGAGAGTCACAATAAACAATTTCTGCCCACCTACATGACAAAATTTTGCACAGGACAAAACATTGTGTGTTCCAATGGTAGTGATTATTAACGATATGACACTCGCATTATTGATCTGAACCACCCGGACGCCTTCCACAGTGCCATCATGGTTGAACAACAGTAGCCATCGCCATACTACTCAGTCATTCCAGTTCATCATCCATCTGCCAACAGACCACAGGACCAAGGTTTACATCACCTTACAGTACCCTTGCATTCCAATTTTCGAAATCCTGTTTGGACTGTTGCGACACATGAGTTCTGCGAGACAGATTATGATGTCGCTCATATCCAAGCTGCGCCAGCTGCTCTGGGCATAACAACTGACTTGGGAAAGTTGTACATACCGCATTGGCCCATGGAACTTCTCTCCCATGCACAGCTGTCCTTCAAACAGGCAACTGAGTTCTATGCACATTGCCACGTGATGCCAATGTCACCTGCACTGCAACATGACCTACCTCATCATGTGCCACCTTCCCTCCAGCTGCATTTCCTGCCTGTCTCGTGCATTGGTACTCCTGCACCTCCCATAACATGCCATGTCCACCTCGTGCTGGTGCCTTACAATCAAACCACTGACAGCCATCATACAGACCACCTCCTTTGAAAACTATTGTTGTTTCGTGCGGATTCTCCCGTGATGTGGTTTGCCCTCAGCGAGTTTGATGTCAGCCAGTGGCACCATTGGGGATGATAAAAAGTTCGCCACTCTTCTTAACCTCCTCAGAGACAGTGCAGACCTTATTACCAACTTGATTTTGGACATTCTGACTTCTCCCAAATACCAGTCTGCCAAAATGCTACTGCTACGATGACTGACACACATACTTGAGCACCAGCTACATCTCATCATCAATGAAACTACTTCAGGCAACAGCACACTGTCTTTGCTCTGGCACCACTTTTGAGTTCTAATTGAACCAATGCTCCTGCCTGATCACATGCTGTGGACACTTTGGCTCCTCAAACTGCCAGAGAACATCCAAACAGCGATGCTAGCACATGACGGGGCACCGCTTGAGTTTAAGCTTCGACTTGCTGACAGAATGCAGGCACTATCACACCACTGCATTATAAGGAACAATGCCCAGTACGCCTGCAATGAAACCAGTTTTTCATGATCCCAGTTGAGCTGCCCCAAAATTCCCCGCAGTTGCAGACCACCCAACAATGGCCAGATTGACCCGAACTGAGTCATGCCCCCTGCCACTACTACCCAAAGTGCGTTTCAGGGGTCTGGCAGACAGCAGTCGCTTACCATCACAGCTGAGGTTGTCGCCCTCCCATCTGGCCACCACCCTGACTAAAGAAACGTAAGCCACGCCGAGAAAGGGCATCATCTACTTCTATGCCCCACACCCGAAAACACTATCGCTAGTTTCACACCTGATTTTGGCAGGATGCACAGCAGTGCAAACAACCCTGCCCCTACCTAAACTAGTAGGGTGATCTGACATAGGCACACATGGCTGCTCGTCATTAACAAGACACCTCTGCACACCACCACAAAACAGCACTGATGCAGTGTTTCAGCGAGCAGATGGACCCTGACTATTTGTCCATGACAGCTGCCATATGTCCTCATCGATACTGGGGCTGATGTGAACAATCTACCATCTGCTCTCGCACCTGCTACCCTGTTGCCATCGCCACTGCAATCACATGTGGCCAATGACACTATAATCGCAGCTGCTGGAACACATCATGCGCGACATCGGCACACATATGCAAATGCCTCGGACATTCCTAGTGGCAGTGACAGTTGAAGCAGTCCTGTGAGCTGACTCCCTCTGGCACTACCAGCTACTGCTGGATTTAAATTGCACCCTCCTACTACAATGTGATGGACAGTAGTTGATTCATGGTGTGGTCAGCTATACACTACCGGCTGGCACTGCAGTGCCCTCTGTCACACTGCCATCGTTTGATGCACCACTCGACCTAAAGCTACAAAGTGAAGCACTTTTCAACCAGCTATGTTTAAAGGCAGCCTAGTACTCATCATCACATCATAAAATCAAGGTCATCGGCCTGACCCATGAACAACTAGGGAGTCAAATCTTGGATGCCACAACACTGCTATGCACAGCTCAAGAGTATCTTGATGAGCTTTGCCATCGTGACACCAATCACTTCCGTGGCACTACTACTACGGGCACTTCCAAGCTTAGTGAAGCATCACAATCTCCAAACAAGTCCACTCCTGAGACAATGCCGTGTGATGTTAACAGTGATGGTGAATCACTTTACTCCCCACTTCCTGGACTCGCTCTACACTCTCCCATTAGACCAATACAATTCTTGTCATGCAGGACGGTATAGTCCAACACATTATGACCACAACAGGTCACATTGTCCATCACCACACCTGTTGTCTAGCTCCCCACAAATTTAAAGTGACTAAAGCTGTGGTGAATAAAGTTTATCGGGCTGGCATAGTCAGTCTGTCACACAGTGCTTGGTCCTACCCAATTAAACTAGTTCCTAAAAGGAATGGTACTTGGCAGTTATGCAGAGTCTACTGCTACCTCAGTGCCCATACAATCATTGACAGGTACCCTGTTCCAAACTTGCATGATTTTACCCTTGTCTTGGCCAGGATAAAACTTTTCAGTGTTGTTGATTGCAAAACAGCATACATGCAAATTCCGATGGCAGACAAAGACGTACCAAAAATTGTGATAATCATGTCATTCAGTCTCTTCAAGTTCCTGTGTGTGCCGTAGAGACTAAAAAATGTGACACAGACATGGCAAAGATTTAATGATAGTATACTGTTCAATATACCTTTTTGTTATGCCTATGCAGGTGATGTCATAATCTTTTTGCAAAACGAGCAAGACCACAATGACCACCTACGAGGTTGTGATAAATGATGATAAGTGCCAACTTCAGCAACCCCATGTGACCTTTTTTGGACACCATGTCGATGCATCTGGGATGTGTCCTACTCCTGAGAAAACTTTTCCAGATAAACCTCCTCCATCTCCCAACAACTACCAAGACCTACATAGTTTTTTGGGGAACATAAATTTCTACAGGAACCAATTGCCACACACTGATAAGATTTTGCTACTAGTCACCCAAGCATTGTGCAGGAAGAAACATCTGGTAAACGACATGTCAATTGGATGCTGCAAATGCAGGCAGCCTTTGACAAAATAAAAGAACACCTGTTACATGCCATATCTCTTGCCCACCCATTGCCTGATGTGCATCTAAGTATCAAGTCTGATGCTAGTGATTATGTGATTGGGGTTGCTTTTCAGCAAGAGACCAGTGGACTCACACAGCCACTCAGCTTTTTCTCATGCAAACTTACCGACAGACAGAAAAAATTGTCCGCATCTGATTGTAAACGACTAGCCATATATGAAGCAGTTTATCACTGTCAGATTGATGTTTAAGGGAGACCCCTTACCATATATACACACCATCATCCATTATTAGATGCATTCCACAACCCATTGTGAGGTTCTGCTCCCAGGAAATTCCACCACTTAGATTTAGTAGCACAGTTTACTACCAATGTGCGATACATTAAAGGTGCCAATAACTTTGTGACAGACTGTCTTTCCTGTATCGCATCTACCTCTGCCCAGTTGGACTTTAATAAAATAGCAAATGCACAAGTGATGGGTGCTGATCCCCACAGATTGTGTTACAAACCAGACACCAAACTCCAATTGCAACAATGCACACTACCTGGCATAACCGATCAAGTTTGGTGTGACATTTTGAACAGACAAGTCTGACCAGTCATCACAGAGCTGTTGTTGTGTCCCACTGATGAGTCCTGAGAGGGAGTGGAAGGACTGCAAGAAAGTGCATCAAATAACTTACTTGGCAGGAGGTCTCGTGGTCGTGGGCTGCCTTCTGTGCACTTGCTTCACTGAAAAGAGGGCTGTAGGGTGAGTTTGAATACGGAACTCGGCTGGGATCTCAGAGTACACTGGATGCAATCATAAATCATTGCATGAAGATATGCCCACTGGAAGCACCCTTGGCACATCCGTTTTATAAACAGTTCTGTATTCAAAGTCTGCTAACTGCCTTCTTAGTAGTGTAACTTCTCATTGCTCCCTGAGTGTAAGTCCCAATATAGCAGAGGCGGGGAACTGTTGACTATATGGAAATGAGTCTTAAGTCCCCTCATGGTTATGCAGCATTGCACTGCAATCTCACAGCATCATAACTCCAGCTAAACCATATCTGACCGACTGACCAGCTGCTCCATCACTGCCATCACTCTCCCAACACTATGGCGGCTAGCCTTTTTATAGGTGGTACTGCACTCAGCACCACTTGTTCTAGAAGTTTCCAGTACTCTCAAGCATTGCATATGTGTCATGTGGCAGCACGTGATGCCTACGTGACGAACAGGCCGTACTCCGCTATGTTTGCTGTGTCCAAGGATTGCGGCTTGTAACGGCTCTCGAGCCTCGTGATGTGGCATAGTCCACTCTTGTTAGCAGAGTGAACATTTCATATAAGCTACGTCTGGTCATGTCCACCTCGCTGGTAGCAAGAATTTCCAAGCCTACATTTTACTTGATTTTTAACCCTGTTTTCTATAATTCACGACACCTCCCTTCTCCTCGGACTCTCGAGGTTACAAAATTTTCGATCTCTACGTGTGGTGCCAGTGAAACCTGCCAGACTTTATTTTAAAACATTGCTTCACATCATAAACTCTAATACATCATAAACTCTAATACAAATGCATTGTCATAAAAATAGAAAGCACATTGTAAGTGCAACTGGCATTTGGTTGTTTGTTGTCCACACATACTTGTCGTGGAAACTTCCACATTAGACTTCTATATCACTCTTTTTATTGTTCGTAGTTCACACAACAATATAAAGTTTTACATTACACAATTCAAAGTTCAGAGCTTTACCTGATATAGCAAAGGTTTCACATAATATTACACATAGTACAGACCTCTTTTTTAATGCATGATCACTTTAAAATTTCATACACATAGTTTGCAACACAACACAAAAGAACAGGAAAAGGAAAAAGGTTACATAAAATATTATACAACATAGTTTATCATTCAACTTCAAATTACGCTTGTAGATAATTTTTAAGTTGTATTTTCATCTCCTATCTGTTTTGGGTACCAACAACTCCTCTGTATTTGCCTGTGGTTCGATTTGTTTAGTGAGTCATGGCGTTTGACTTTGCTCTCTCCATTGCACCCGATTGGGGAGAGGAGTACGTCATGTATACTTTAATTCATACTCTCCACCATCTTACTGCTCTCCACACTGTACAGAATGAACGGAAGGAGCGTATCAGACACTTCTTTCACAGCGGCTATCTGTTACCACCGTATTTGTCGCACACACTTTAGCACAACAATTTCCTCCCACTTCACACAGTCTTCTGCCACACCCTCGACAACAGTTGCAATAGATACATGAGCAACATATTTTAACAATTGCAACTAGGGCTACTGAACATGTGTATCCCCACGCAGAATACATACTTTGTGACCATCCTCAGAAGGTTGTTCGCTGCTGGTATTCTGTTTCATTTTGTAGTTCATCTGTTTTATGACTTGCTATCTTTAGGTCATCTAAGTGTCTTACAATATAACAGAATAGAATCTTTATACCCCCCCATGAACCATGGACCTTGCCGTTGGTGGGGAGGCTTGCGTGCCTCAGCGATACAGATAGCCGTACAGTAGGTGCAACCACAACGGAGGGGTATCTGTTGAGAGGCCAGACAAACATGTGGTTCCTGAAGAGGGGCAGCAGCCTTTTCAGTAGTTGCAAGGGCAACAGTCTGGATGATTGACTGATCTGGCCTTGTAACAATAACCGAAACGGCCTTGCCGTGCCGGTACTGCGAACGGCTGAAAGCAAGGGGAAACTACAGCCGTAATTTTTCCCGAGGGCATGCAGCTTTACTGTATGATTACATGATGATGGCGTCCTCTTGGGTAAAATATTCCGGAGGTAAAATAGTCCCCCATTCGGATCTCCGGGCGGGGACTACTCAAGAGGATGTCGTTATCAGGAGAAAGAAAACTGGCGTTCTACGGATCGGAGCGTGGAATGTCAGATCCCTTAATCGGGCAGGTAGGTTAGAAAATTTAAAAAGGGAAATGGATAGGTTGTGGGAATTAGTGAAGTTCGGTGGCAGGAGGAACAAGACTTCTGGTCAGGTGACTACAGGGTTATAAACACAAAATCAAATAGGGGTAATGCAGGAGTAGGTTTAATAATGAATAGGAAAATAGGAATGCGGGTAAGCTACTACAAACAGCATAGTGAACGCATTATTGTGGCCAAGATAGATACGAAGCCCACACCTACTACAGTAGTACAAGTTTATATGCCAACTAGCTCTGCAGATGACGAAGACATTGAAGAAATGTATGATGAAATAAAAGAAATTATTCAGATTGTGAAGGGAGACGAAAATTTAATAGTCATGGGTGACTGGAATTCGAGTGTAGGAAAAGGGAGAGAAGGAAACATAGTAGGTGAATATGGATTGGGGGACAGAAATGAAAGAGGAAGCCGCCTGGTAGAATTTTGCACAGAGCACAACATAATCATAACTAACACTTGGTTTAAGAATCATGAAAGAAGGTTGTATACATGGAAGAACCCTGGAGATACTAAAAGGTATCAGATAGATTATATAATGGTAAGACAGAGATTTAGGAACCAGGTTTTAAATTGTAAGACATTTCCAGGGGCAGATGTGGACTCTGACCACAATCTATTGGTTATGACCTGTAGATTAAAACTGAAGAAACTGCAAAAAGGTGGGAATTTAAGGAGATGGGACCTGGATAAACTGAAAGAACCAGAGGTGGTACAGAGATTCAGGGAGAGCATAAGGGAGCAATTGACAGGAATGGGGGAAAGAAATACAGTAGAAGAAGAATGGGTAGCTTTGAGGGATGAAGTAGTGAAGGCAGCAGAGGATCAAGTAGGTAAAAAGACGAGGGCTAGTAGAAATCCTTGGGTAACAGAAGAAATATTGAATTTAATTGATGAAAGGAGAAAATATAAAAATGCAGTAAGTGAAACAGGCAAAAAGGAATATAAACGTCTCAAAAATGAGATCGACAGGAAGTGCAAAATGGCTAAGCAGGGATGGCTAGAGGACAAATGTAAGGATGTAGAGGCCTATCTAACTAGGGGTAATATAGATACCGCCTACAGGAAAATTAAAGAGACCTTTGGAGATAAGAGAACGACTTGTATGAATATCAAGAGCTCAGATGGAAACCCAGTTCTAAGCAAAGAAGGGAAAGCAGAAAGGTGGAAGGAGTATATAGAGGGTCTATACAAGGGCGATGTACTTGAGGACAATATTATGGAAATGGAAGAGGATGTAGATGAAGATGAAATGGGAGATATGATACTGCGTGAAGAGTTTGACAGAGCACTGAAAGACCTGAGTCGAAACAAAGCCCCCGGAGTAGACAATATTCCATTGGAACTACTGACGGCCGTGGGAGAGCCAGTCCTGACAAAACTCTACCATCTGGTGAGGAAGATGTATGAGACAGGCGAAATACCCTCAGACTTCAAGAAGAATATAATAATTCCAATCCCAAAGAAAGCAGGTGTTGACAGATGTGAAAATTACCGAACTATCAGCTTAATAAGTCACAGCTGCAAAATACTAACACGAATTCTTTACAGACGAATGGAAAAACTAGTAGAAGCCAACCTCGGGGAAGATCAGTTTGGATTCCGTAGAAACACTGGAACACGTGAGGCAATACTGACCTTACGACTTATCTTAGAAGAAAGATTAAGGAAAGGCAAACCTACGTTTCTAGCATTTGTAGACTTAGAGAAAGCTTTTGACAATGTTGACTGGAATACTCTCTTTCAAATTCTAAAGGTGGCAGGGGTAAAATACAGGGAGCGAAAGGCTATTTACAATTTGTACAGAAACCAGATGGCAGTTATAAGAGTCGAGGGACATGAAAGGGAAGCAGTGGTTGGGAAGGGAGTAAGACAGGGTTGTAGCCTCTCCCCGATGTTGTTCAATCTGTATATTGAGCAAGCAGTAAAGGAAACAAAAGAAAAATTCGGAGTAGGTATTAAAATTCATGGAGAAGAAATAAAAACTTTGAGGTTCGCCGATGACATTGTAATTCTGTCCGAGACAGCAAAGGACTTGGAAGAGCAGTTGAATGGAATGGACAGTGTCTTGAAAGGAGGGTATAAGATGAACATCAACAAAAGCAAAACAAGGATAATGGAATGTAGCCTAATTAAGTCGGGTGATGCTGAGGGAATTAGATTAGGAAATGAGGCACTTAAAGTAGTAAAGGAGTTTTGCTATTTGGGGAGCAAAATAACTGATAATGGTCGAAGTAGAGAGGATATAAAATGTAGACTGGCAATGGCAAGGAAAGCGTTTCTGAAGAAGAGAAATTTGTTAACATCCAGTATTGATTTAAGTGTCAGGAAGTCATTTCTGAAAGTATTCGTATGGAGTGTAGCCATGTATGGAAGTGAAACATGGACGATAAATAGTTTGGACAAGAAGAGAATAGAAGCTTTCGAAATGTGGTGCTACAGAAGAATGCTGAAGATTAGATGGGTAGATCACATAACTAATGAGGAAGTATTGAATAGGATTGGGGAGAAGAGAAGTTTGTGGCACAACTTGACCAGAAGAAGGGATCGGTTGGTAGGACATGTTCTGAGGCATCAAGGGATCACCAATTTAGTATTGGAGGGCAGCGTGGAGGGTAAAAATCGTAGAGGGAGACCAAGAGATGAATACACTAAGCAGATTCAGAAGGATGTAGGTTGCAGTAGGTACTGGGAGATGAAAAAGCTTGCACAGGATAGAGTAGCATGGAGAGCTGCATCAAACCAGTCTCAGGACTGAAGACCACAACAACAACAGAATCTTTATTTGCCTTTCAATGTGTTTTCCATAGAATTGTAATCATCAGTGTGTTCAATACATTTTTTTTTAAATTACAATAATTATTATTGTACATAATTGTGCCTGTGCAGGGCAAGCAGATACGCATACTAAAGTAATATTGATAATACAACAGTTATTCATTCACAATAGTAATAATAATAATACATCATAACAGTTAAATATACAATAGTATCAAGATATATTTATGCTACATCTTACGTATCCATGTAAAAGTCTTTGTTGGTACATTGCTGTCACAAACATATAGGTATAATTCATATGGCAGTTTTTTGTTTCATGTAGCATATCTCTTTTGTGTCACTGTTTAGAAACTCATCAAGTGAGTAATACGACATACATTTGAACCACACTTCTATTGTTTGCTTAAAGTTATTCATTGGTAGTTCGCTCACAGCCTTTGAGAGTTTGTTATAAATTTTCAAGCTAAGGTGTTTATGGCTCTTTTGTGTTAATGTCAGCCTTGTGTATGGTAGGTCTATTTTACTATTATTTTGAGTATTATGAACATGCACTTCAGATCTTAAATTAAAGTTCTTTACATTCTCTTTAGCATATATTAAACAATTATAAATGTATATACTAGGTAGTGTCATTATCTTTAGTTCTTTAAAATGATTTTTGCAATTTTGTCTTGGTGTTAGTCCTAAAATGCTTTCTTCTGCCACTTGAAGATGGTACTTGAACCCACTGAGTTACGCCAGAGAAGTACCCCATATTGCAGTTCTGAATGGAAAAAAGCAAAGTATGTGGAGATTAGCAGATTTTTACTGATAACATGTCTCAGCTTGTGTAATAGAAAGAGAGTTCGAGCAAGTTTGCCACATAGATAATTTGTGTGTCTGTCCCATGTAAGATTTTGATCTATATGTAAACCTAGTAACTTGACATTTTTTGTATTATGTTTAATTGGTTTCAGGGTGAAGTAAATTTCTTCAGTTTTCAATTTGTTTATTGATAAAAGGTTGGCTCTGCACTAGTCACTGCTCATTTTAGTTACTACTTTGTTGTATTCTGTGACATCTTGCAGATTTTCTCCATCTGTTATTAGTGTCATATCATCAGTATACAGTACATTGTTGCATGGCATATAATTTGAGAAGTCATTGATGTAAACAATGAACAGGAAAGGGCCAAGCACTGAGCCTTGTGGAATTCCTCTCTTTACTTTCATGGGTGTTGACTTTTGATAGTTTGTTTTTACTAATTGTACCCTATTGCTTAAGTATGATTGAAAAAATTGTAATGGATGGTTTATCTACAATACCATAATGTTCTAGTTTTTTTTATCATTATTTCATGTGTGACTGAGTCGAAGGCTTTTGTTAAATCTAACAGTGTAGTACAAGTGAGTTTCTTGTTTTCATATCCTTCATATATATTACTAAGGAGGCATTCAACTGCTTTGCTTGTCAATAGTTCAGATCGAAAGCCAAAATGGTTCTTACTCAATAATTTATTACTTTTAAAATAATTGTAAATTTGGATATATATGCAGTTTTCTATTACTTTTGATATAATGGGAACTATTGATATATGTCTATAATTGTTTGGTATTTTTCTGTCACCTTTCTTGTAGATTGGGAGTGTAACTGTCATTTTCAGACATTCAGGGAATACTCCTTCAGGTATGTGATTCGTCAGATATGTTAGTGTCATTAAGATTGCAGTGGTTATGTGTTTAACAATATTGTAACTAAGCCCATAATAGTCCTCTGTTTTTGAGTTTTTAAGTTTCTTTATAGATTTGATAATGTGGCCGGAGGTGATTTTTGACCAAAAGAATTTCTTGGTTGCTGGTGTTTAAGAAGGGTTGCAGCAGCTCAAGTATTATCAGAATTATTTTTACCAAAAGAAGAAAAAGAATGAGAGCTGGCACAATTCATAAAATATTCGTTAACGATGTTGCAATCTATAGGCACTGTGGCTTCCTGTTTGCTCATATTGATTTCACTTCTTATTATATTCCAAGCTGCTTGACAGGCATTTTTGAGCCTGCAATATATTCATCATTTACTTTACATTTAGCTGATTTTATTTCATATTTGTACAACTTCTTAAGGGTCACATAGTGTTTCCTCGCTTCCTCATTTTTATCAGTATTATTTTTTAGTATAAGTAGCAGTGTCCTCATTTGCTTGAGCTCTGGAGTATACCACTTGTTAGAGTGCTGAGGATTTTTTCTGTTGTTAGGGGTGCGTCTTTTTGTGATAAGTGGACAGTGACTATCTACTGCATTTTTAATGATATATAAAAACATAGAGAAACATTCAACAAGACTTTTTATATTGTGTAGTGTATTTGACCAATCTACTACCTTCAGTTCATGTTCCAATTGTACAATATTGCTCTCTTTTTAGTATTCTGAAAGTGACTAACTGTTTAGTTCTCTCTGGTTTCATACTGCCTATTCTGACCCATATCCCATCATGATCAGATAACTCTAACTTAATCACATCATGCTTTAGTTGATCCTGATTTACATTACTAATTACATTGTCAAGGCATGTATCTAGTCGAGTAGGCTTTTCATTTATACAGTAGCTTTTTAGTACCTTTAGGCTGTTAACCATGTCATTTACATTTTTTCTACTTTCCCTTATATCTATATTGAAGTCACCTGCAATAAAAATTTTGTGATTTTTGTGTTTAGTGAATAACTTGATTATGAATTTAGTTTATCTATAAGAACTTCCTCATCAGAGGCTGGTGTACGATACACAGAAGCAATGATAATTTTTTGGGTATGCAATACTATGGCTGCTACTTCAAACACACCTTCAATGCAATGTTTGTGTAGGTCTATCACTGAATGCTGCAGATTTAAGTTTTCTTTGATGCAGATTGCAACTCCACCATGTGCAATATTTGTTCTACAGTATTTTGTGGCTTGGACCATAAGGTACACACAACTCTGTTTCTGAGTCATACAGCCAATGCTCATTAATACACAGTATGCTATAGTTAATTTTGTCTGCCAAGTACTGTAACTCATTAACCTTATGTCTTAGGGATTGTACATTAACATGAAATTAACTTTAAATCATTTTTGTTACTGGGAGGAATACTTGTTGCTTTTTCTGTTGCATTATCTTTACTGTCCCTTGCAAACTGTTGTGACCGAATCCAACTTGTGTTGGATTTGGTCACTACTGGGAGTTTCCCTGTATCATATCTCCATATCTTTGAACTGAAGCCTATAAATTGTTTTATTAGCAGAGCTTAATTTTTCTCTTACAATCCCAAGTATTTTTTTTGCTTAGATGTGACTTTCCTAAGCCATTTAGATGCTGACCATGGCTTGTATGATAAGCTCTGTTACAGTGACAAGGTTTGCTAGGGGGCACAATTGTGGTGTGGCAGCAGTCTGAAATATCATTCATGTCAATCACTGTTACATTTTTGAAATGTTTACATACTGAATCATAGAGGTTATTTGCTTTTTTAATTTCATTGTTCACACATGATTGTTCTATTAGCTCATAATGGTGAGGTATTTTAGCCACTATTACATTGGTATGTGTTAGCTTACCCAGTGACTCTTTCAGTGCTTTTGTTGCTGCAACTGTTTCATTGTGATACACATCATTAGCACCTCCTATAATTACTGCATAGTCGTTTGATGAAAGATTCTTGCATTCTCCTTCAACACTGTCAACAACTTGGCTTAATCTTGCATTAGGTTTTACTAGTCCCTGAATTTTGAACCTTCCTGCTGCATCATCTGTTTTCAGTTTTATAGCTAACCCTCTTCCGAAACTATCTGAGAAAACTTTTAGGTTATTATAGTGTTTATTTTTTCATAGTACCTTTGTGTTTGTTTGATGAGATTGTTTTATCACAGTTTTGTTTGGGGTATGTCTTCTTTGGACTGTCACTTGATGATCACTATCATTGTTTACATGAGTTAGAGGTGAGTATCTATTCTCATGTTCAGGGATTGTACGAAGTTTAAGATAACTATTCACGTTTGTGTTGTTTGTTACCTTACGATGCAGTCGAGGCATAATCCATCCTGTGCTGCTTTTCTGAAAATTTGTTTGCCCTATGGACTGAGACAGTGTTTTGTTATTTAGTGTGTCCATTGTTGTTGTAAATTCACTATGGTAAACTTCCTGATGGCTTATAGCATTAGATCTTGTCCTACATTCCTCACATTTACAGTTTGTCAACAATGTCATGTCTTCTGTCTTCTGTAAGGGATAGATCAACTTTTCCACATCTAAAGTGAAATAGTAGACAGCATTCGTTGCACTTCACACCATTTTTCACATTTTTCTTGCATCTTTTACAACAAGACGAAATATCATCGCTTGAAACTTGGGTGCCAGGATCTAGTCTTTTATCAGTGCGAGTTGTACTACGATTTTCTGTTATCATATATGAAAGTTCATCACATTTGTATTTTAATATATGTATTTCTTCTATTAACGCCATAATAATTTTGTTTTTACAGTCCTTTTTAAGTTTACTATTCAATTCATTTTGATCACATTTTACACATAACCATATTTTCCATTAGAAGTCGCATTTGCACATTGAAAATGAAATTTTGTTTTACATTTCACACATATTATTTCTTTGTAAGCTCACTTTTCACAGTAGCAATAACCGGAATCGAGAAATACGTTCATATCACTGTTGTAGGACGGTGGTTGCTATGCAGTCAATGTCTTTATAGCGTTTTTCTGTGTCCTTAGTCTTTATTTTGGTTGTTTTTCTGGCAATATGACACACCAAGCACATATTATTACGGTAAACACTGAATTGTTTGCACTTTTCACACATTTTCTCGCAATTTTTCTATGTTCTAAGGGTAACGATACAGGTATTTTTGTGACCTCCTGCTTCTCCTCATTTATCATACAACAGTCTATATCTAAACTTAACGTAGGTACTATGTTATTCTTGCTTACATTAGTACTAATTACATAGTCACCTTGTAGCATGACTTGCGCACCATATCCTTTGCACTGACTTGTAAATGTTAATTTACCAGTACCTCTTATGATAAGATCATTAGGGGGTAACTCATTGCACAATATCATTAAACCCTCATCCTTGGGCGTGACATACAGCCATTCATTGTCTTGTATCTGCGTCCAGATACTTTCATTCAATATCATATACTTTTGATTGCAATCTTTTGGAACTTCTCTTACAGGCTGCAACATACGAGCTTCACATCGCTTGTGGTCATAGGTGGACATTAAAACAAACCTCTGCTTGCAAATCTGACTTCTCGGTGTGACCATTTTACAGTGTAACTGGTCACGGGACAGTAGCGCATACTGTCGTTTCGCATCATCAGCCAGCAAGTAGTTTTTCTCAGGCTCTATATAGCAAACAATTTCTTTGCCTGATCATACTCTGTGGGTAATATCCATATTCTATATAATGTATATATGTTACTATCCACTAAAGGTACATTTAACACATAACTGAATGTAGTGCTGGCAAGAACTACATCTATATCTATTATACGAAGTAACAGATACCCTTGGTCCTTCATGAGTTCAACGGGGAACTTTTTGTCTCTTAAACCTTCTTTTATCAGTTCTAAATACTTGACCACCTGTACAGGGTTAATCAAGTGTGATTCTAAAAGACCTTTCTGCACGTTCACTATTGCAGACGCTAATAAGTCATATTTCCTCTCGAGTTCATTGAACATACCAGTAATCTGCATTATTTGCTCTGTAATAGTTAAGAGAATCAGGGCATGTGGTACCTTCCTAGTAGTGCTAAACTCATAATCCTCTACATGCATATACTGAGCGAGGTAGCGCAGTGGCTAACACACTGGGCTCGCATTTGGGAGGACGACAGTTCAATCCTGCGTCCGGCCATCCTGATTTAGGTTTTCCGTGATTTCCCTAAATCACTCCAGGCAAATGCCGGGATGGTTCCTTTGAAAGGGCACGGCTGACTTCCTTCCCCTTCCTTCCCTAATCCGATGAGACCGATGACCTCGCTGTCTGGTCTCCTCCCCCCAAAAACAACCAACCATCTACATGCATACTTAGATTTCTTATTCCTTCTGCAATTATCTGAGTATTCTTAGTTACTGTGTTAAGTGTTTGATTCACCCCTGTCAGTGACGCTCTCACAATGGTCACTTGTTCTTTGTCTTTTGACCCTCATTCATGCCTAGCCAACTGATCAATCAACTCTTTTGATCTAAAAAATTGACTCACATGCCATTTCACAGTATGCCGTGCATTCTCGCACTCTCTGGTGCTTAACTTTGCCTGATTCAGCTTACCCATGCAATGTGTTACCGCTCTATTGGCAACCACTGGTGTGTCCTCCAATTTGTCATGCAGTTCCTTGAGGTTAAAATAACTCACCACTCTCTATGCTGTGCTGTACAAACTCATGCTGCCCTGGTTGTTATAGTAAATCCCCGGTGCTGACTGGAATTTTTGCACTCGTACATCGTGTGGTGGCGCTTCTCATCCCGCGAGGCTGATCTGCAAGATAATCCCGACTATCGCTGTCACCCACAGTACCTTCATCCTTGGCATCTGTAATAGAAACTTACTTGTCACTCTTCTGCTCCTTTATCGCCTGCGGTCCTTCTTCCTTTTACATCATGTCTTCTAATAGAATGTCCACATTTCTGTTCAGTAAAATTCCTTCAGCCTATTGGCATGCACTTTTATACATTTCTTCCCATATAGCCTAATCACTATGTTAGGTTCTTGCACATCAACCACATTAAATGGCTCTTGCCATTGGCTATCTAATTTCTTCAATTGTCCCCAACACACGCTCTCATCATACAGCAATATGCGATCATTCCTTCTAAATTCCCTTGTGTATTGTGTTTTGTCGTAGTTATTCTTGTTTATTTCTTTGCACACTTGTGTTGCCTCATGGGCATCTTGGTGTAACATTTGTAGTTGCTGTCGAATCTCTGTCACATAATCGTCATAATTGTAGATTATGTTTGCTGGTTTCTTTTGTAGCCATCCCGGCAAATTGCACTTCCTGCCAAAGAACAATTCGAATGGTGTGTATCTCGTGGTACTATGAGTAGTATTGTTCACAAAACATGCAAATGCAACCCATTCGTTCCAATCTGTCTGGTCCTGGTTCACATTGTGTCGTAGCATCTCCATCAGGGTACGGTGTGTACGTTGTAGCGCTCCATTGGACTGCGGATGATATGCTGTCATTTGTATTCTCTATTCTCAGTAATTTGCAGACTCGTTTCATGGTATCGCCTATGAAATTGCTTCCCATGTCACTCAACAGAGCCATCAGGATCCCAAATTTTAAAATAATGCTTTCCACCAATTTTCGTGCAACCGTATCAGCGTCTTGCCAAGCTATCGGTTCAGCTATTACAAACTTCATGAGAGAGTCTTGAAAACTCAAAATATATTTGTGCCCAGACTGGGTAATGGGTAATGGACCTACTATATCAATATCACTGCGCTCAAATATAAATTCTGGGGTCGGAATTAGCTCTAGTGGTTGCTAAGTCATAGCTTGTGTGATCTTGTTCTTTTGGCAACTTTCGCATTTCTTGATGAACTTCTCTATGTCAGCTTTCATACCCAGCCATGTATAGTACTGTTTTATTTGTTTATACGTTCTTCCCATTCCTTGATGGCCTCCTATGGGAGATATGTACATCTACTTTAGAATTGCCAATTTGTCCTCTGCACTCAGAACATCATCTTTGTTTATCTGGGTTGTGTTACTGTCTCCGCTTGTCTCGGTCGCATCAGCTGTCTCTTCAGGGTCTGCTGTCTCAACTGTCACTTCTGTCTCCATTATCTCATCGCTATTCGAGTCCTTGATTGCGGTCTTAGCTGCGGCAGCCCCTTGCTTATCTTCGTGCCTGTCAGTCTCATTTGTGCCTCTCTTTGTAACCTACTGTGTTTGTTTGTCGCCTTCTTGTACACTCCAAATGCGTGATAGCGTGTTGGCCACACGATTTTGCTTTCCTTCCTTATATATGATTTGGTAATCGTATTTTTCTAACTTTAACCAAAGCTTCATTAATCTTGATGATGGATACATAATGCTACCTAACCACATCAGTGGTTTATGGTCCGTGAGTATCTTGAACTTCCTTCCAAAGAGATACGGTCGGAAATACTTAACTGCCCATACTATGGCAAGCACTCTCACTCTATTGTACTGTAATTCAACTCTGCCTTGTTGAGAGTATGTGATATGTATGCAATTGGTAAATTCTTTCCCATTGGACCTTGACTCATATATGCCCCTAATGTGTACTTACTGGTGTCAGTCATTAATAAAAACTCGTTAGTGAAGTCTGGATACTGTAGTATCGGTGGCTTGGTTTACTTCTCTTTCAATGTTTGAAACGCCTCTTCCTGCGCTTCCACCCAAACATACAGAACTCCTTCCTTTAATAGTTCATGTAGGAATTTTGCAATTTTGCTAAAGTTGCTCAAAAATCTTTGGTAGTATCCGATCATACCCAGATAACTTTTTAAGTCAGCAGTTGTCCTGGTCGCGGATACTTTTCTATTGCTGCTACTTTAGTGGAATTGGGTTTCAGACCTTCCGCTGTCAAAACGTGCCCCAAAAACATAACTTCCGTCCTTAGGAATTCACATTTGTCGACTTGCAATTTCAGGTTTGCTTTCGATAAGTGATCAAATACTTCCTCAACTTGCGCATTATGGTCCTCAAGTGATGCACCCACGACAGTGTTGTCTAGGCAAATGAACACTTTATTTTCCTGTACACCCGTGAGTACGGTATTCATTAACCATTGAAATGTGGATGGAGCCATCTTCATGCCCATCACCATCCTATTGTATTCATAATGGCCTGTAGGTGTGCTAAATGCCGTCTTTTCTCGATCCCGTTTGTCTATCAGGACTTGATAGTACCCTTTCGTGAGATCTAGGGTTGAGAAATACTTTGCCTTCCCTAGGCTATCTAGTGTTTCATCAATTCTGGGTAGTGGGTAGACCATATTTAACAACATATCATTTAATTTCCAATAATCGACAACCACTCTCCACTTTTGTGTGCTGCTGGCATCAAGCTTCTTAGGTAGTAATAACAGAGGGAAGTTAAATGGACTGGTACTTGGTGATATTATGCCATCATCCAGCATGCCACATCCAGCATGCCATCTATTTCCTTTTCAGTGCTTTCTGCTGGGCTTGGGGGATTTGGTAAGGCCTCTGATTTATGACCGTCCCTTCTGCTTCAGGTTCTAGTGGATTCTGGTGCTTCACTACAGTGGTGTATGTGAGCACGTCCCCCGGTAAATGAAAGACATCATTATACACCAAACACAACACCTGTACGGCTTCTTGCTCTTCTTGGTTTAAGTGCTCTATACGCATGTTTTCTTTCAACAAGCTCTGTTGTGGTTTTGTCCCATCTTTCTTTCCCTGTGGTGCATGTCGATTTTACAACTGCTTGTTGGCGGATTTTGTTCCGCTAATACCTCCGGTGCAATAAAAAGGACCTCTTGTTCCCTGGTGTTCATTACACTTGTTATGCACATCCCCTCTTGGATAGTCACTATGGCTTCTGGTATATAGACCCCTGGTGTAACCTCTTGTTTCGGAATTACCGTTTCACTCCCTAGTTTTCTTGTTATGCGAACTTTTATAAATCTTTCCTGTCGTGGCCCAATTCTTATTTCTTCCGAATCCTCCAGGGCTGGAGACATGTCACTCCTACTCATTGTGACCTTACATTGATTCTTTTCTCCTCGGGGCGGCCATTTACTTTGCTTAGTTTCATTTTCCTTTGGTTTTGTACAACCCGCTTGGGATGGCACAGTCGGCAGCCAGCTGACAACGCCTCACTGTTTATTTATCTTGACCAATACCCTTGTTATCTATGCAGAATGGGCCTCTATCATCCGTTTGCGTTGCAGCGACTGTTTCTGTGCATGCGGCGACCTTGGCTTGCGTCTTTCCAAACCTCTTTACAGCTGCGTAACATGCTCGTAGAGTCTTCCCGTTTCTATAATTTTGTACAGTTAATCTATTGACGGTTGCTTCTTTGCATTCTTCTCGCAACTCTATCCATTCACCTTGTACCTGCATTCTCCTATGGCCACAATCCAACATGACTTTATTTTTGTCCAGGAACTCCCGTCCCAGTACCCCATCAAATGGCAAATCAATACACTCATTCACTACTTGGAACTGCATGACCCAGTTGCTTCCCTCACCGTTGCTTAAACATACTGACACAGGACCCTCTGTCCTGACCTCTTCATTTACGATACTTTTTATCATTACCGCCCTTCGAGGATCCCACTTCACGTTTTCCTTCAGAACCTTGGACTGTATAAGGTTAATATGGGCACCAATATCTATCAATAACTTTGTTTCAGAGCCTTTCACATCCTTGCTCTGTACGCATATGTAATCATTTTTCCCCATGCAGTCAGCAGCTCTTATGATTCCTGACGCAGAGTAATGGAACTGTGGCATTACACCCACTGCTTGTTTCCCTGCACATTTTTCCTACGTATGTTAGCCCACTTACTTTTGCGACAATCACGAGCATAGTGTCCCATTCGGTCACACGTGAAGCATGTCACTGGCTTTGCTATAGTACACGGGGGCGAGTGCACCGTCAGATTACATGCCATACATCGTACTGGTGGGGGACACTGTGCCTGCGATCCAGTCCCTTTGAATTCACGAACATTGATTTCTTTAGGGGCAGCCGACTACTTTCTGTCTTTTGGGGAATCTCCTTTACAGTGTCTGTCTTCTGGACAGTATACTTTTTCCTACACTTATGCGATATGTGTCCCTCTTTCCCCCAGTTAAAACATTTCACACAACTTCTTTTCTCTGGCCGGGCTACAGATGCTACGCGGCGCTTATCTCTTTCCGAGGTTATTGCACACTCCTTGGTAGCTGCTAAATCAGTAGCTTTCTAGAGGGTGATCGGTTCACCTTGGGCCAGTATTACTGTCTTTATCCACTCATTATACAACCCTTGTATAAACATGGCCCGTCGTAACTTCCCTATCAACGCATTGCATCCTGCAGTTTCTTTGTCATCCGTGACCCTCTTCATTGCTTCTCGAAAATGGAATTGCATGGAATCCGTGCGAGAGCCCCACTGAGCCACACTTTCCCCCTTTTGTTGCCTAGTATTGAACATGGTACAGGTATAGTAATCAATAGTGCGTTTACTTTCATAATTTTCGAACAAAATTGCCCTCACGTCAGACCACGTTTCTGTATGATCTCTAACTAATAGCTTACTACGGACAGAGCCAATAATAAACTTTAAAAATACTTGCTTATAACTAGGATCTACTAAGTTGTAAGTGTTATCACAATTATCTAGGAATTCGGACAGTTTTTCTCTGTCCCCCTCAAATGTATGTGATACTAACTTGGTGACCTCACTATAACTTAAATATAATCTGTTCTCACTGGGGTTTACTTGCATACTCTCACCTGAGTCTACTGCGTCAGCATTTCCCATCTTCACTAACCTTGTTTCCTGTGGCCTGTACGGCGAACTCGGCGCTCTCGCTTGCAGCATGTGGATTTGCCCACAATGAGTTCAACATGAGATGGGTCAGCTGCTGCGGTGGCGCGGACCTGTGACCCTCCGATTCCACCACGATATGATGCGACGCTGGTGCTGCATTGACGTGAAGCGACGACCCTCTGCATAGATGTGGTGCATCTACCCTCTGGCTCTGCATTGGCGCAATGCGATGACCCTCTGCATAGATGCAGTGCATCTACCCTCTGCCTCTGTGTTGGCGTGATGCGATGACCCTCTGTGTAGACACTGAGTATCTACCCTCTGACTTTACGCTGAAGCGAGGCAACAACGCTCTGTGTAGACGTCATGTGTCTACCCACTGGCTCTGTGCTGGTGCTATTTGATGCCCTTTTTCCTATTCCTGTACTCCATTTCTGCTGATTATCCACCCCTACCACACACCTGGCACCAAATAGTTTTTTCCTCCTGTCTTGTCCCGTTGACGAGTCCTGAGAGGGAGTGGAAGGACTGCAAGAAAGTGCATCAAATAACTTACTTGGCAGGAGGTCTCGTGGTCGTGGGCTGCCTTCTGTGCACTTGCTTCACTGAAAAGAGGGCTGTAGGGTGAGTTTGAATACGGAACTCGGCTGGGATCTCAGAGTACACTGGATGCAATCATAAATCATTGCATGAAGATATGCCCACTGGAAGCACCCTTGGCACATCCGTTTTATAAACAGTTCTGTATTCAAAGTCTGCTAACTGCCTTCTTAGTAGTGTAACTTCTCATTGCTCCCTGAGTGTAAGTCCCAATATAGCAGAGGCGGGGAACTGTTGACTATATGGAAATGAGTCTTAAGTCCCCTCATGGTTATGCAGCATTGCACTGCAATCTCACAGCATCATAACTCCAGCTAAACCATATCTGACCGACTGACCAGCTGCTCCATCACTGCCATCACTCTCCCAACACTATGGCGGCTAGCCTTGTTATAGGTGGTACTGCACTCAGCACCACTTGTTCTAGAAGTTTCCAGTACTCTCAAGCACTGTGTGCGTGTCACGCAGCAGCACGTGATGCCTACGTGATGAACAGGCCGTACTCCACTATGTTTGCTGTGTCCAAGGATTGCGGCTTGTAACGGCTGCTCCCTACCGTATGCTTCATCACAAAACGGTTTGTCTGACCTAAAATCAAAAAGGGTTGTGCTATGTGGACCAGAATTTCCATTTCAAGCCAGCAGGAAAAAACTGGCTACCAAACACAGTACCCTTTGGTAAATTCCTGATTCCAGAGGGGCGGTTCCAGCACATCCACACTGACATTGTAGGACCACTCCTCAAATGTTATGGTTACCGTTACATTCTGCCAATGACAGATCGCGTGACGCAATGAGTGGAGGCCACACCCATTTCCGACATATCATCAGACACAGCAGTGAAAACTTTTGTCTGCAGCTGCCCAACTTCCTCATCATCAGAGCAGGGTTGGCAGTTTGAATCCCAACTGTTCAATGACTTATGCTACCTGTTTGGATGGCACCAGTTCCAGGCAACTGCCTACCACCTGCGTAGGTACATGGTGAAAGACACCCTGGATATGCTAAAGTTAAAATTTATTAAAAAAAAAAAATGAAACAGTGATTGACCATAAGTATTGGCAAAGATATTAATTATGAATGTGCGGTAAGGCACAGACAAAAAAAATTCATAATTCATTTTTCTTTGCACATTATTTTGTTGCACTCTCTCATGTGTAGAAGGATGGTTAAAATGTATTCCTCAAAAATGAATTATTATGAGCGTTTTGTATTATATGTGAGTCGGAATAAGAGAAGACTTAACAACAGTATTAAGTATTTTTACTGAAGTGAAGTGGAGCCAAGTAAGGAGCATTTTCTTTACTTTTGACACAAACTTGTGTCTCTGAAGTCAGCTACCTGCACCTACAATTGAAATGTAAGAGAGGAAGTCCGAATAGCCTAAATTTGTATGCACAGAACATTACTGATAATGCAATTGTACTATACCTTAAGTTTTTCCGTTTTTTAATTATTATAATACACACTCTCAATCCAATGGCCTCATGGAATGGTGGCATTGGACGATGAAAGCTGCTCTCATGTGCCACTCAGAATTATGAGTGGAGACGCTTCCATGGGGTCTCCTGGCATTCGCACAACACATAAAGATGACCCTGATGCGTCGCTCACTAAATACTATACGTCGAGCCCCTCACTCTATCCACTGCATTCATAGCACATGAACTGGCCCCCAGAGACCAGTACTTACACATGTATAAAACATCCATGTGCCACCTCCCTCACAACATGACACAACAAATTTTCATTCCTACAGACCTGGCCACATGTTCTTATGTGATGCTTCATGCAGCTGCCATTGACATGACCATATCAATTGTAGAAACATGATACAAACATTTTTGATATTGTAACTGCTGAAAAACAAATAACAGTGTTGGTGAACTGCCATGGACTTAAGTGAACCTGCCACAACAGACATTCCCCACCCCACCACCTCTTATGCATCTGTTAGCCAATTTTCAAGTGCATGTGAATCTCTAAGATTTCCTGCCTGATGACAAATCTGTCATGTTATGTGATACTGACCTCATGTGTACTGCTACCGCTACCTACATGAACAGGTGGTCAGGTGCAAGCACCATCACACACAGTTTCTTGCACAACACTCCGTCCCACCACAAGTGACATGGCAGGGCTCACCTCCCGTTTTGTAGCAGATGGTGCACTCATTACCAACACCCCGGCTTACACTACCTCTGGCTCTGCAATGCTTCCTGTGGATGCAACAATGCAAGGCAATTCCACCAACATGCCTCCCTCTTCAAATGTCACTTCCAAGCCAGCAACAGTTAAAAATGCCACTGATACTACTTCCTTATGTGCTAACGCCATAGGCAGCAACTCTTTTGTCACATTGCCGATGTTGTGCTTTTGGTGTGCCCTTTGCCCCCCGGTGCACCTTGGTGACTATGACATGTCTTCCATCACATCCACCATCACACAGCCACATCAATTCAGACAGATGATGCCCTACCACCACAACCTCTCCTCATTTACTCCTCACTGTGGGGGTGAGGAGAGAAGTGGTGTACCTCTGCGATGGCATAACGTCCTGGCTCCGTAAATGAGGGTCGCTGCCCCGTGTAATTTTAGGAGTTAGTATGCTCTGTACACTTGTAACGTTTACACATGGTATGTATATGTGGATGATTTCATCTCATATTGTACAGGTCAACCTGTGGTCATGAATTTCCCTGGAAAAAAATATATGTTAGACCTCTATATCATAAGTGTTAAGAAATAAAGTATTTTTGTTTTATCTTAATTTTTGTAAATGGTATGGCCCATTGGAAAACGTATATTTTCTAAATAACTCTTAAAATACTACAGAACAAAAAAGGTAACCAATAAACCAAAAGTACTGGAGACCTGGCAGGTGTTTTGTGTTAAAGCTCCCTGTTAGTGCATTCAAATTTACTTGACACTCGCACACTTATGGGCTTCATTTAACTTGCAAATTAAAGTAAAAAATACAAAATTGAAGTTAATTTTTCCCACTTAATTTTTTTTTTACCAGATACTACTGATGTAATTATAAACAGTATCTTCTCTGCTCCAGCTGTCTGTGTTAAGTAAATATTAATACTAAAAAAATAAAAAATAAATAAAAAAACTGCATTTTTATGAAGAATTTACTTCAAAACCCCCTTTCGAAAACTTTTCGAGAATTACACAAAATATTGTTTGGTTAATATGTTGAGTAGTCAGTGCAAACACAGTGGGCAATATTTTTCTGTGTAAAGTGTTAAAAATTTTTCAACATTCTGCATGTTTCACATCACTGAATCTCTAGTATAAAATATGCATGGTGGCAACACTGTTTCCAGTGCTCTTCTGTTTAGATCAAGTGAGTGAGAACTTATGCATAAACTGTTCTATATCAAGTTTTGTGTTTGGTTTGAACTTCTTGTTAGATGCAGTGTCAGTGAGTAAACACTGTAGTGAAAGAGTGAGGCGTGTGGTCTCTGAAAAAAGACACAAGAAGGTGGTGTTTAAGAAAAGTGAAAAACACTTCACAGTTGAAAATCTGTCAGAGCTATTGCAGAAATATATTGGTCCTCAAGTAATGGTATTAGCACCACATCCTTTGTGCAGGAATTGCTACACTCACTACAAGAAGAAATTTAGTGACAACCCACCTGAATGATCACCATCAGCCAAATATGAAACTGAAGAAGACAGTGCAGATGTTTGTATTCTTGGGTGTGAAGTTGTTGATGCATTGAATGTTAGCATTTGGGTTGTAACCCCTACTATATCCCCCCCCCCCCCCTCAGACCTCCAGGAAAGGTAAGAAGCACAAGTAGAAAAGAGTATGAAAAAGGAAAGTTGAAGAAATCGAAACAAGTTTTACACAAGCAACATCGTCAAAACTTTGTGAAGTGTATAATGTAGATGCATTTAGTGCGAAACCTGAAGATAGTGAGTGATATGCACACAAAATGTGATGTGTGGTTTCGAAACCTAAATACTAGTATCCCAGCAGCCACCTATGCTGAGAAGGCACAGTTACTGACACTGATATCAGGTAGGTACTCTAAAAAGCAGATACAGAAATATGTATCCACTTCCTCACATAATTTGATTTCAAAAGCTCATAAAATAACGAATGAGAAAGGTATTTGGAGATGCCCAGATTCTTTCTGTGGGTATCTGTAGCAACATGATACGCTTACTGTTGCTCTGGAATATTACCTAAGTGATGACAAAGATTGCAGCAGGCAAATTCATAACTAGGCTGATGTTATCTCTGTTAGTGAAAATGGTAAAAAAGTTAAAAAGGTGAAAGATATATGACAAGATCAAAAAGAGAAGCATATCTCCTAATGGAAAAGGATAACCCAAATTTTAAAACTTGTCTCACAAAATTCTACTCCTTACATCCAAAATGGATAAAATGGCGGCCAGTGAAGGAAGTATGCATATGTATTTATTGCACTAATTTGAAACTTGTTTATTTCACCATAAGCAGTGTCACAGGAAATAAGTACACAGAGATGGACCAATGCTTGTGTCTATGTGTGAAGAGCTGCACGATAAATGTCAGTTTCAAGAGTGTGCCATGTGTCCTGATGCTGAAGTGATGACTGCTGAAGCACTACATTTTCAGGATACTGACAGTGATGTAACCTATGCATAGTGGGAGGGAGGAGAGTAGGTGAAGAAGACTTTAGAGCTGGAGAAGTTTGTTAGAGAGGTTAGGCACTGGGCCATGAAGAGGTAGTTCAGCATCATATCCGGGAGATTCAAAGACAGGCCATAGCAGATGAGTAAAAAACAGCCACATCCCAGAATACTAACACCTTAGTTCTTCGTTTCAACTTTGCTGAGAACTTGTCTGTTGCTTTGCAGAACAAAATTCAAAGTTACCACTGGCACACATGTGTAGCTCACTTCCTTGGAACAGCATACTGTTTTACTGTTGTCAGTGATGATCTCATTCATGACAGTGCACATGCATCCTATGCTGTCAGTATGATAATTGATGACATAGCATCTAGAAGTCAATCATTTCCTAAACATGTGTATGTGACTGATGGTGCAGTATCTCATTTTAAAATATGCTTTCTGCTTTATGAGGTTGGTCAATACTGCAGTACAGGAATTGAGAAAAAAAATGGATGTTTTCAGCAACATATCATGGAAAAAGTGCATTGATGGAGTAGGAAGTCTCAGCAAACATCTTGCAACAAGATTTAATCCCCAGCATGTAGCAGTTGATGCAGTAAGAGATGCTACTGGATTGGTACACACCATATCAACATAAGTACAACCATGAAACTCTTAATTCTCAATGAAAATACATTGATGGAATCCCATTTAAAAAAGAGAGAAGAGTGGTCTGCTATGAAGCCTGGGGTAGGAAGTCAATCAAGTCACTTCTGGGTTGCATCACGGAGGGGCATATACATTGCAAGAACACTTCTCCACAAAATGCAGCCTGTTTCTGTGTGTGAAATGCAGAGATCACAGTATACATTAGAAGACTTTGTAGTGAGACACTTCGTTTCTTGTGTGTATTACAATCATTGGTGGGTGGGACAGATAATAAGTGTCTCTCATGAGCTGCAAGATATAACTGTCTCCTTTATGCCACATCATGTTCCTGCTAATGCTTTCAAATGACCATCATCAAAAGATCAGTATGCAGTTCCCATTTCCCAAGTACTGCTCTTGACGGCTCATCCTTGTCCATGTGCAAATTCATCTCAACTTTACAAGTTCAATGAGAAGCAGATGAAAAAAAAACAAGTGAACTCTTTTCAACAGTGCACTGTTGATTGTTACATTGTAGGCAATTTTAATTCTTGGAAAGTCATGAAGAAGTAAAATCGTGATAGAAGACAAAAATAATTTGTGAATGATATAAAAGAAAAATTGGTATAAATATTCTCCATCTCATTTTGTCATAAAATGCTTTCGAACAAAATTATGAACTGTTTTCCCACTCACTTATGATATTATAAAGTAACTATTTTGATGTATAAATACCAGTTTTTCATGACATTTACTGAAAATCAGTGATCAGTGTAAATATTTAAGTGTCCATGAAGTTTTGACCTTGAGAGTAGAGATAGGTCTACCTAAAAATATCTCACATGTTGTACAGACAAGCATTTTGTACAGACAAGCCCACTCTGATTGTACATTCCCAAAGTACAATGGGCAACTCATGTACCATGAAATTTTTAGAACATGTAGGATGGGGTTTTGGAGAAAATAATTTATAAATAACCAAAAAATTTCAGATTCTTTTATCTTTATGTACAAATATTTTGATATCATGCATTAATGTCATAGCTGACAGTTAGAATTTCTTCCACTTTATCACTCCTCAAGACAGTTAACATCCTGTGACTGTTCATATTTTCAAAACATAATTTTTAAATTTGCAAAAAGTTACAAATTTTCATAATTTAATGAAAAAGACCAATAATAACAATAATAATAATAATAATGAAAAAAGCTCAGAAGTGTGTATGAGTTAATCTTGTCTCATAGTGTTGGGAACAATGTATTTATTGATCTCTATCACTTTTGGTTTCCTTATTACAAGTTTCGATTTTGTTATGACATTTTCACAAATACTCTCATTTCGAGAGTTCTGTGTTGTTTTAACAAATCACCTGAAAATCAAAATATCATAGTATTGGACAGGTATCATGTGGAACTTCAACATATATTTTTTTCAACAAATTTTGAAATAGTAATGTGACATATTCATCTTCACCTGTATGATTTGAGATGAAATCGCCCATGTGCTTACTAATAAATAGTGTGGAAACCATATCTCTAAGCTGTGTCACTATTCTTCTGCCACACAGCTAGTATCCCATCTCCCACAGCTTATAATATTATTTTACATTTCAGGTAAGCTTTATAAGAAATGTCATTCTGCTCTGTGCCACATTTGGAATTTTTCATGTATCTTTTACAGTGAAAGTATCTTTTCCCTGATACAAGCAAGGTCATGAGTGTACCATTTAAGAGTTTAATTTTTCTTTTTGATTTAATATTATTTATTTTCAGTGGTAAGCAAGAGTACCATAAATCATTATATGTCTTAAATAAATAATTAGAGAGAGTTACAACAGTTTGTGGCGCCGATGAAATCAACACCAACATCGATACGCATTCATCTTTGGACTATAAGCATTACCTTTGGCTGTTCCGCCATGTTCAGTTCAGTTCTTTGTGATCCTTGTATGTGTTAAGGTTAATAAATGAACTACTGCTAAAGGGGTGATTATTGGTGAAACCAACCCGAACCCCCCCCCCCCCCGCCCCCACTTGTGACCCTCAGTTGTAACATCTTCTGTTTTTGCCGTTTTACTGTGTCCGCAACCTCTGCGTCGGTTATTTTCGCGTGTATTACATCAACACAGCATTCGAGCATTCGAACAATGACTTCGGCCCAGCGCCTAACGCCGGATTTTGTGATCGACATGCATCATGTTGCGGGCGATGTACACCCGCCAGGACTGCAACACGATGCCTCTCACTCAATGATTTCGCTGGACGTTTTCAAGCCTGCAACAATAAGTGAGGTTAGGAGTGCGTATGACTCCGGCTATCAAACGCCTTTGTTCCTGCCACATGTGCCCTCCCTCATTGACTATGCAGTTACCTCTTACGGATCTCCGTGCAGTGCAGGACTAATGCCGATTTCTGCAACTGCTTCGTCGGACAACCTACTACCTCCAGGACAACGATTTGCCATGCCGAAATCCATGCAGTACCATGTGGATACCTGCCACGTGGCTGGAACTGATTCGTTCACAGGTCAATCTCCTCAGGATCTGACCACACCCGCGCCTGCCTCGGTTCAGCATCAGCACATGCCTTCCTCCTTTTTTGATACCTCGGCCTGCAACAGGAACAATAACTTGTTATCTGTGCCTGACCTCCACGTCTGTCCCACTGCTACACCTCAGTGTTTTGTGCCAGGACATTCACCTTATCCGCACACTGTTTTGAGTGGAGTGACTATGAACAGTGAACATTCACGCATTCCGTCTCATGTTCGACATCATTTCCCACTCTGTGCTTTTGGACAGCCCACACCTCCTCAGCCTGCCAGGAACACAGGTGGCCCCAGCTCTGATCTTACGTCGAGCTTTCCGCGGACTAACATGCATTCTCAAACTTTGAACTTTTTCTCACCTGTCACCTCCACGCTGGCTCCAGTTGAGCTTCCGCTACCATTCTCAGCACATCTCGGTGCCTCATACGTGTCAGTCGTCCGCAATGCATCAATCCGAACACACCCACAACGTGTTGAGCTTCTGCAACTGCAATCGACACATTACAGTGTCTCACCCGTGTCAGCCTTCCGTGTTATGACAGATCACGCTCAACCACAACATGTCACCTTCATGCTGCCACCTGAACAGCCGTCGTTGCCACATACCCTGGAGGCACACTCTCCTGGAATACTACAGCAACAACAGCTCGAGTCAGGCAGTGCCCCGATGAACTCAACTCAACCTGTTCTTCCGAACATTCTACAACGCTTACCGACGCTGCCACAGTTTAATCCCGACAGAGCTACAACCTGGTTCAAAATTGTGGACGAAGTGTTCGACCATTACAAACTCGACAAGTCAACCAGGTTTCTGTGCCTCATCACCCACCTGCACGACCAGCAGGACTTGATTGCTGACCTGGTCGACACCTCGGACTCATCTACCCGGTACACTCTAGCCAAAAAGACAGTTCTACGTCAGCTTACATGCTCAACTGAGGCAGCAATACGGCAAGTGCTCCTCCACATCGAGCAACTAGGCAATGACAAACCTTCCCAGCTCTGGAGACGGCTACATGCCCTGGTCAGCGCCGATCTACTCTTTGACACAGCTCTCCTCGCCATCTGGTCAGATAAACTATCTCCTCACATCCATTTTGCTCTGGCTCAGAGGTCTCCCGAACCTGTCGAGCAAAGAATGACAATTGCTGACAAGCTACACGATGCATCCATTTCACCAGCTACTGCCTAGCTGACAAGTCTCAGGTTCAAGCTAATCGCCCTGTGCCGACCATTCCACTCGCTCCAGGAAGCAGTAAACAAGCAACTGGGACATCACCAGCTCCACCCACGGTCACGCCCCCTCCTACAACTGAGCCTGCTGCGGCAACTGAACCTCGGCCACCGCCACTGGCAACGAACTTTCCGCAGGAAATGCAACCACAGTACCTGTACTGTTACTTCCACACACGGTTTGGTGAGGCGGTACGGAACTGCAGACCACCCCGCTACTTCCCAAACGCCAATCGCAGGTAGGTCCGGGTGGTGACTCCCGCGCACAACATGACAGGCACCCCCCAGTGCTCTATTCTGTCCAGGAACGATCGGATAATTGCAGACAACTTTACATTAAAGACATTTCGTTGGGCTACCTTTTCCTAGGGGACACAGGCGCCGATGTTTTGCTGCTGCCTACGTCCTTAGCGTCGGCGAACATCCGCTCTCATCATACTTCACTGCAAGCCATGAATTCAACTAAACTACAATGCTCGGGTTCAACTTCCCACATCGTCTCAATCTCCACAAACTGCAAACTCGAGTGGACTTTTTTTAGTGTGCAAAACTGACGAACCTATACTAGGCATTGATTTCTTGCGACACCACAAACTTTCACCGGGCCTAGTGCTAAACACCGTGTTTCATCATCTGTCCAAGACTCACTTCCCCTGTGCTCCATTGAGCAAACCCCCCGTGACACGTCGGTCCGGGCTCATCTCATCCATACATGCTCGTCTCTGTCGACAACATTACAGGAAACAACACACAAGTGTCTTGTCGAGCTTGAACACGTCGCTCGCCTATGCAAGGAAAACTTCGAGCTCTCCCTCCAGCTCCACGAAACACAGCTCCAGCTCTCCGATGCAGCAAAGGAATTACAGACACTACTGCAAGGACAAAGCAAGGTCAGTAAGTCTGCCGAATTTGTTTGCAGCCCCAGCAATCGAGCTTCCGTGGTTTACCTCCCACTACCCCACGCAACTGTGCTATCAAGACTGCCATAACATGTACTGACAGTTCCACAGGGCCACACCCTCCTAACACGGCAGCATTTGACACTCAGCCGGACACAAGTGCACATGTGCGACGAGCATCAAGTGTTCCCAAACTGACGGCTTCTACCCCGCCCCTCGCAGACTGCACCTCAAACTATGCAACTTTGGCTCCTGCGTGCCGCCGTGTGACTGCCACTGACAACACAAACAGTGCACTCACACCAAGCGTTTCGCCCGTGACCATGCTGCCACAGGCTGCGCCCTCGGACAATGGACTCACTAACGGCTCACGAGCTCTACCAAGCTCACCCGACCACGGTGCCACTGCTTCGGGCCGACGGCCACCTTGTCGCCTTGACACTTTGTCACCTCAGTCCCTGTTGGATCCGCCGAGTGGCTCCGAACACCACGACCATGCCTCGCCTGCCCCGCCCACCACACACTGTAAACAAACCACCTCCCGTGCCGCCGGCAACATTTCTGTCGTCACTAATGGTACGGTTCACAAGCTTTGCCTCACGCCAGGTCCCCCGATCTCCAGTAAACCACATCGATTTTGTCCCGGGCGCCTCTCCGACCTTAAAAAGCAGATTTCTGAACTACTAAGTTCCGGCATCATTGAATCCTCTGCCAGTAGCTGGTCTATGCCCATACATATGACACCCAAGAAAGATGGGTCCTGGTGCATGTGCGGAGACTACTGTCGACTAAACGCACCAACAATTATGGACACCTACCCCATACCCAACATTGCCGACTTTACCAGTTCTCTGTCATTGATTACAAACGGGCCTCCCACCAGATCCCCATTGCACCTGAAGACATCGAGAAGATAGCAATCACCACCCCAATTTCAGTTTCGATTCATGCCCTTCGGTCTGAAAAACGCAACCCAGACCTGGCAATGCTTCATCAACGAAGTGCTATTCGACCTAAAATTCTGCTTTGCATATCTTGATGACATCCTTGTGTTCAGCTCCACTGTCGAGGACAATATTCGACATGTGCAAACTGCTATGAACACTCTTGCGGCAGCAGGCATCGAGACCAACCAGGACAAATTGCAGCTACGTCAACCCGCTGTCACTTTTCTTGGTTTTCAGGTCTCTGCCAATGGCATTTCACCCCCTCCCCCCGAGAAAGTACAAATAGTACTAAACCTCTGTCATTCAAAGAGCTCCAGCACTTTTTGGGGACGGTTAATTATTATCGCCGACATCTACCTCAGGCTGCAGAGATTTAGGCTCCACTGACGGACGCCTTGGCTGGCACCAACACTTATGGATCTCGGCCCGTTCCATGGAGCCCTGCTATGACTGTCTCTTTAACTGCCCTCAAAAATCTTCTTGCCGAGGTCTGCACCATTGCGCATCCTCATCCTAATGCACAGCTTTTCATCACCACAGACATGAGCGATACTGCCATTGGCGATGTCCTTAGCCAGACAATCCCCACGGCCAAACTTCGCCTCTGCAGTTCTTCTCACGCAAGCTCACGAATGCACAATGGAAATATTCCGCATTTGACAGGGAGTTGCTTGCGGTCTATGAAGCAATCAAGCATTTTAAGACTGACGTTGAGGGACACCCTTTCTATGTTTTAACGGACCACAAACCCCTGGCTGTGACCATTACAAACCTGCCAGCTGACCAACCTCCTCACCGCTTCAGATACATGGACTTCATATCTCATTTCAACACCGATGTCAGACACATAAAGGGTGCTGACAATATAGTTGCTGATTTCCTTTCATGAGTCGACGCCATCCATTCGCTGTTAGACCTCTCTGAACTGCCTAACCTCCAACTCGCCAACGAGGAAACACAAAACCTGATTTCAGACTCTAATTCTTCACCACACTTCGTCCGCACCACCTTCCCTGGCATTTCTGGTGAGATTTGGTGCAACAACAGTACGGGCATGTTACGCCCCCTCATCCCAACGCATTGCATAATTTAGCCCACCCCAGTGTTCGTGCATCCGCCTGCCTCGTAGCGGAGTGCTTTGTGTGGAGAAATGTCAACAAGGACTGCCAGCAATGGGCACGCTCCTGCGTCATGTGCCAATGCTGCAAAATACACAAGCACACTTCACGCCCCCCTCAGCGCCTTTTCGATCCCTCCTGGGCGTTTCCAGCATATTCATATTGACACTGTTGGACCTCCCCTCCCCCCCCCCCCCCCCCCCGCCCGCCCCAACGGTTTTCGTTATGTTCTCTTGTCTATCGACCAAACAACTCGCTGGGTTGAGGCTGTCCCCCTCCTCAATATTACTTCAGAAACTGTTGCTCGAGCTTTCGTCGAGTCATGGGTATTGCATTTCGGATGTCCAGCTATCATCATGACTGAACAGGGCAGAGAATTTGAGTTGGCCCTGTTCAACGGGATTTGTAACATTTGCAGCATCCGGCACATCCATACCACAGCATATCACACGCAAAGTAATGGGCTAGTCGAGTGCTGGCACCACACTTCGATGCCACGACTTTCTATGGATGGAGGCCCTTCTCCTTGTGCTACTCGACATTTGTGCAATCTATAAGGAAGACCTCAAAGGCACAATAGCCGAGTTCGTATATGGCTAGTACATTGTTCTCCCTGCCGAACTTGTGAGCCCTTCCGCTTCTCTCCCTCAGTCTGACTTACCTTCCTTCATGGACCACGTCAGACATCACTTCATCCACCTCCATATCCTCTGCCCACCAGCCATTCCCGCCCTAAGGTTCACATCCCGAAATCTCTGGACAATTGCGAGTATGTCATGCTCTGAGATGACACTGTCCGTGCTCCCCTCCAACCTCTATATACCGGCCCGTACTGGGTTCTCCAGCACTCAGCCAACACCTATGACATCCAGATGAAAAATTCAGCAGTTGCAGTCTCTCTCAACAGACTTAAGCCTGCTGATGTCGAGCCTTCTTCTACCCCCCTTCAGGCTATGACCATGCCAGTCACTGTCGTGGCTCACAACACTCCAACCACTCCCTCCATGTTGGAATTACACACTCAATCGGGTGACTTCCAGCTCCAATTGTCGAGCTCTCCTCCGACCTCGCCCTCTATGCCGGTCTCACACACTCCGTCGAGTGACTTCCAGCTCCAATCATCGAGCTCTCCCCCAACTTGGCCCTCTACTCCGGTCTCACGCACTCCGTCAAGTGACCACATGCTCCCCACGTCAAGCTTACCTATGATCACACCCTCGCCGCCGGCCCCTTCGCCTGTCCTTTCGACCTCACCACTGTCGCCTGCCTCACCCTGTCGAGGTTTATCAGGCCCCCCCCCCCCCCCATCTTGAACGTGCCCTCACTCGATTCTTTGTGCCCATCCCCCTGGACATAATCCATGGCATCTCAATAATACTGCGCGATTATACACTGTTCGTCATGTGTTTCTCTTCATCCAGTGCTCATGACACAACCTCCAACATTCCCTGCCACCTGGTGAAATGTGTTCCTCTCCCGCCTGACGTCGACCTGGAAATGCTTCGTGTGTTCGCCACGCCCTCCGGAGACATCGTTGCTCCATTCCACCCGCAAACCCCCAGCCTACCTGTTGCCGCACAACCAGCACTCCCAGTACGATGCCTGGCTTGCTTCAACAACTTCCAGGTTCAGTGGCCGAACCTTCCTTCACGACATCTTCCCACACAGCTCCCCGACGACACTGTTGAAGCTGACCATGGTCTGGCACCCGCGGACCACCCCTGCCTATGCCACAGTCACCCCCCCCCTGCTGCCAAAAGAATGTCTAGCAATAAGTTCATCAGAGGTCATAAGATAGAGCTGGTCAATAATTAGTTCTGAACTAGGTACATCAACGAACAGCCAGGAAATTTCAAGAATCAAAGACCAGGATGTTACCATTGTAAACCCTGTTCAAATATCTGATTGCGTCAATAATTTTGTTTTTATAAATGTAGCTAAATCTAATGTAAATGTGTCTACTTATAAGAATAATGTGCAGTTCTTTGGCCTTACTCAAAATTCTGAACAGCTTCCTGTGTTTACAAATGTTACACCAAAAGATGTAGAAGATGTTATATTATCCCCAAAAAATAAAAATTCTGCATGATGGGATGGTATACCAACTAAAGTAATTAAAATGGTGTTTAAAATAATATCACATCCTCTGACAGAAATAATTAATTAATCATTTGTGCAAGTATGTGTCCCAGAGTTACTGAAGTATGCTGAAATAAGACCAGTACACAAAAAAGGCCAAATAATATCACATCCTCTGACAGAAATAATTAATCAATCATTTGTGCAAGTATGTGTCCCAGAGTTGCTGAAGTATGCTGAAGTAAAACCAGTACACAAAAAAGGCCCAAAAGAAGAAATGGGAAATTACAGATCTTTTTCTATCCTGTCACTTTTCTCTAAGTTATTTGAAAAACTTGCTGCACCACAGATACTAAATTTTGTCTCAAAATTTAATACCATTGATAAAAATCAATTTGGGTTCCATAAAGAAAAAAGTACCTTAGATGCAATAAACACATTTGTTGAAAGAATTAGCTACTCATTGGATAACAGCAGCAAAGTTGCAGGTATCTTCTGCGACCTAAGCAAAGCATTCAATTGAGTGGATCACTTCATGCTGCTCTATAACTTAGAGAGATATGGGATCAGCGGGAGTGCCCTCCAATGGCTGACCTCATATTTGACAAACAGGAAGCAAAGAGTTATAATAACATCTAACTCTGCAAATTACTTATCGAAATGGCAAACTATATCACTAGGTGTTCCACAGGGCTTGGTTTTGGGACCAATTCTCTTCCTATTTTATATAAATGATTTACCCTTGAACATAATGCAAAGTCAGTCCCATTTGTAGATGACACTTCAGTGCTGATTGAAAAAAAAAATAACTCTGCAGAAATCACTGACTGTGTTGTATAGACACTTTGGATTCTCTGGAAGACTGGTTTCAATTAAATGGTCTGAAGCTAAGCATTACAAAAACACAACTTACACATTTCAAAACAAAACAATCTAAACCAAGTGAGATCTATGTCCTACATAAAAATGAGAATATAGAACCAGCAAGTACAGTGAAATACTTAGGACTAAACTTGGACAAAAACTTAAACTGGCAGGCACACTCAGAATATTTAGTTAACAAACTAAAAAAAAATGTTCAAATGTGTGTGAAATCTTATGGGACTTAACTGTTAATGTCGTCAGTTCCTAAGCTTACACACTACTTAACATAAATTATCCTAAGGACAAACTCAAACACCCATGCCCGAGGGAGGACTCGAACCTCCACTGGAACCAGCCAACAAACTAAATAGCCTTTCTTTTGCAATGGGAATGGTACATGATGTAATAGACATGAACAGCCGAAAAATTGTGTACCATAGTTACTTCAAATCTGTCATCAGATATGGCATAATTTTTTGGGGTAATTCAAGTTATATGGAATGGATATTAAAACTTCAAAATAGAATCATTAGGAAGATGTGTGCTGCACAGCCAAGAACCTCATGCTGCCCATTGTTTATAAAACTTAATATATTATCTGTCCTGTCACTATACATTTTTGAAATTCTAATTTTTCTACACATTAAACCTGAACTTTTCTAAGAATTTCACTTCAAACACACTTACACAACTAGGCAAAAACAAAATTTTATGTTCCCTCCACACTGATTAAAGCTATATTCTATGACTCCTCAATACATGAGCATGAAAATATACAATAAATTAAAGGGCCGTGATATTCTGAGCATGGAAATTGGTCATCTAAAGAAAAAATTACATGAACTCTTAGTGGAAAAATGATATTGTTCAGTGGAGGAGTTTATGAATGATGAGGTGTTAATTTAAACAGGGCAACTAAGATCTCTGTAGGGAAAAAAATGTAAAAGTATTGTACTGCTAGAAAATTGTTGATAACTATACTTGTTATTATTTTTAAGTCTGTAAACTAAATCCCTAAAATTATATATTGACATGTCTCCAGTACAACAGATCATGTGATCTGAATATTCTGTGTTATGAGATGAAATAAATCAAATCAAATAAGCATAATTATTATTTTATTAATATTATGAACAAGGTGTTCATTTAGTGTACTTCTCTTTTAACACAAGAACTTAAATTTTGTCCATGGGGTATTGTATCAACAACTGAATTTTTTGAATGGTTATGTTCTAAGAATGTCTTTACACCTGTAATACAGGTGTCTGCCTCATTACATGCCACATTGTTCAAGCCATTTAAACACATCGAATTGTCAGTTTCTTGCAACATTGTTTTCTTTTGGCTGATTCTTCTAGGGGGTCATTCTAGCTCTTGGTTTCCCGATTCCAGTAGCTGTGATGTCACTGTTTACATCATTCAATACACCAGTTATTTTCCTGCTGTGACTGTCCACCAAAAACAGCACATTCTATATAATACCTCATGGATTTTTGTTTGAACTGCTACTCTCTTTAGGCAGCAGATTAGTTTTCCATTGTTTAAAAAAGTGTTTGCCGTCATTATTATAAATACTGTGTCTGTGCTGCTTTTGTGACAATATGTTTGCCTCGGCTTTTTGACACTGGTGATTTGCACTTTATTCTTAGAGTTCTTATTTGAAGCACTAGAATCCTTGTTCAAAGTAATGAGCTTGTTATTATTGACATTTTTAATCACACATGAGTCACATGAACACAGTACACCAATTTTTTTGTGTACTTTCTGTTCTTTCTTTACTTCAAATTTCTTCATGTAGCCTTCATATTTGGAATACGTTATAGCCAAATCTTCTTTTAGTGCATTAATTTCTTCTTCCTGTGATGCCAAAAGAACCTTGAGATTGCTTACAACTAAGCATTGAGGAGATAGTTTCTTCTGTCACTATTTTGTGTTTCTTCAAGAGTTCTTCATGTTCAGAATGTATTGCTGCTAGATCTTCTTTCACTCTATTTATTTCCTTTTCGTACAATGTTAGGGAGTCCTGTAAATTGATTTATACTAAACGTTCAACACATGTATGACACTGCCACTGATCTTCATCATTTATGAAACTGAGATTTGTTTTCACGCACTTATCATGATACTGTTCATAAAATACCTTTTACTACTATATTACATACTATAGTCATATGAATATAAAAAGCTGTGCAATGATTGTAGCAGAGCTGATATATGACATGGCTGCTTTCACAGGTGGCACAGCCCTCGCATAGGATATGCCTGTAATGCGACTGTAGTAGGACGTGCTCAATGGTGGGATTAGGCAGGTCTTGCACCTGGTATTCCACAGGGATATGATCCCTATGCCAAGTGGTTGGGATTGGGAATGGCATAGGGATTGACTAGGATGTTGTGTGGGTTGGTTGAGTGATGGAATGCCACTCTAGCAGATGTGCCTAGGATCTTGGGCAGGATGTCCCTCATTTTAGGGCATTTTAGAGCATGATGGTTGATGAAGCCCTGAAAAAGGATGTATTGGGAGATTAAGGCCGGTCCTTCTTTGTAGCTGGTCCTTGGGGTGGTGGGAGGATTGATGGTGTAAGGAGATTTGGCATGGAAAATGTATTTGCAGATTAGGTCTGGGGTATAGTGCCTTTCTGTGAAGGCCGTTGTGAGACCCTCAGCACTGGGCAAGGGAGCTCTGTTCACTGCAAATACAGCGTACCCATACTGCCAGACTATAGGGTATAGTTTCTTTTTTGTGCAGAAGGAATGGCAACTATTGAAATGCAGATAGTGTTGGTGGGTTTAATGTGGAGAGAGGAGTGGATGGATCCATCAAAGAGAGGGAGTTCAACATTCAGGGAGGTGGCAGACGGGGTTGAGGAGGATCAGATGACGTAGGTGGGAAAGATGTTGAGACTGTGAGGACAGGGTGTCATAGCCCTGAGACCAGATCATAAGGACATCATCAATGAACCTGGACCAAACCATAAGTTTGGGAGGGTAGAACTGCTTTTCTGGTCCGTAAACAGCTTGACATAGGAAGGATCCATGCTGGTGTCCATAGTAGGAGGGAGCTGTACTGGTTGGTGTCAATGGCTGTCCTGCATATTTGTTTGTATATCTTGCCTATAAATGAAAGGTAGTTACATGCTAGAATAAAGGTAGTAAGGTGTATGAGGTAGTGGATCTGGAATCTGAAGGATGTTGGGAGAGTTAAGATTCAGTAGTGGAAAGACCATGGTCATGAGGGATGTTGGTGTTTAGGGAATTGGCATCAACAGTGATGAATAGGGACCCAGGAAGTAGAGGTGTGGGGATGGTGGAGAGTTGTTGAAAGAAATGGTTAGTATCTTTGACGTGGGAGGCTAGACTTTGGGCAATCAGTTGGGCATGTTGGTCATTGAGGGCCAACATTCTTTCAGTAGGAGCACAATAACTAGCTACAATAGGGTATCCAGAATTCTTAGGTTTGTGGATTTTGGAAGGTCTGTAGAAGGCAGGTGTATGGACTGTCATAGGGCTCAGGAGGGAAATGGACTCAGGAGAGAGACTCTGGGAGGGCCTAAGGCTTTCAGCAGGGACTGGAGGTTATGTTAGACTTGTGGAATGGAATCATTATGGCAAAGTTTTTAGGTAGAAAAGTCAGACATTTGCCAGAGGCCTTCTTCCAGGTAGTTGCTGTGATTGAACTGTGGCCATAGGTAGGATTATTAGGTCATGATCTGTTTTGAGGCTGTGTATAGCTGTCCTTTCTTCTGATCAAAAGTAGGCAGGCGTTCTTAGGAAGAGATCTGGGGGAGGATGGTGAGGCCAAGTTGGAGGTAAGGAATTCCTTTAACGCGACCAGTGGGCAGTTAGATGGGTGGAGGTGAGCATAACAGTTAGATGACCATATGAACTGGATAAGGCAGGGTTCCATTTTAGAATTAGGTTGGTTTCAGTTGGAAGGATTGGTGGCAAAGAAGTGTTTCCATTGCAGGGATCAGAAGAAGGAGAGTAGGCCTTTGACAATTTCCTCATGCCCATGGTCTTGCTGTTATTGAACGCTACCTCTCCCAGTGTCCTTCAGACTCAAAAGCCACTACCTCATTCCTCATGCAGCTGACTAACTTTACCCTAACACACAACTACATCTCCTTTGAAGGGAAGGTGTACAAACTAATCTGCGGCACAGTCATGGGCATCCACATGCCACCCTCCTATGCCAAACTGTTTATGGGCCATCTAGAGGAAGCTGTCCTAGCCTCCCATAACCCCAAAACCCTTGTCTGGTTCAGGTTCATTGACAATATTCATGGTCTGGACTCAGGGACAAGGCACCCTGTATCCCCACTGCTGCACAACTTCACAACCCCTCCTGTGTGCTTCACATAGTCCTCTGAAACCCAGTATGCCACCTTCACGGATGTTGACCTTCTCCTCTCTGATTGCTCCATCTACATTAATAATAATAATAATATTTATTCAACATCGAATAATCAAATACAATCCCTAGAAATAATACAGTTTCAGGACATCATACAGATTATTCTTCCGAATACGTCAGTTTATAAATTACAAAGTAAAGATTTATTTGTATTAATAAATTTTACATTTTGATGGATTTTACATTTGGTAGTATACAATCACTATATTACAAATACTGTTTTTATCAACATTATATTAGTTGTAGGTTACTTAAAACTATGAGCTTGACATATTTTTCATATGGATATAATACTCGTCTAGGGAATAAAAAGGGTTTTCAATTAGAATTCTTTTTAGCTGATTTTTAATTTGTTAGTAGGAAGGGCTGTGAGACTTTTTGGTAGGGCACTGGCTAGCTTCAGCCCAGCATGAAGTGCATTTTTTTCATATAAAGCTGTTCTGTGGCTATTTACATGGTATCTGAACTTTTGCCTTGTATCATACTGGTGCAGGTCACAGTTGAAATTTGGATTTATTGTTTTCACAAGCAATATAACTTTCAATATGTATACACCTATAATGGTAAGCACACCTAATTTTGGGAATAGATTCCGACATGATTCTCGAGGTTTGGCACCACAAATAATTCTGATAACTTTTTTCTGTAGTATTAATAATGTACTTAGGTTGGCTTGAGTTGTTGCAGCCCATATTTCTACAGCATAGTTTAAGTTTGATGAGAATAGGGCATGATAAGCAGTTTTTAGTACACACATGTCCTTACAATATTTGCTAATCATATTTATAGCAAACACATTCTTCGACAGCTTACATGCTAAGGAATCAATATGCATGTCCCATTTGAGGCTGTCCTGGATTGTAATTCCCAAGAACTTTGTCCATTTTTCCTTTTTTACAATGTCATTTCCTATGGATAATTTCATGTCAAATTCTATTTGTTTCCTTGTGTTAAATTCCATCATTGCAATCTTTGAAGCACTTACATTTAGATGGCTTTCATTAAAATACTTGACTATTTCATTAGTTACACTGTTGCACTGTACCTCCAGACTCTCATAGTCTTTGTGTTTACACACTATTGATGTGGCATCTGCATACAATATTTTTGTACAGTTAGGAGAACAATACTGTATATCATTAACATAAATCAAGAAAAGAAGGGGTCCCAAGACAGAACCTTGAGGCACTCCATATTTGATATCAGTAATTTTAGATTTGTAAGACCCACTGTTTGTTTTAAGCAAGACAAATTGTTTTCTATTGCTCATATACGATTTTATTAGCTCATAGCCAGTTCCTCTGATACCCAGGTTCCACAGCTTGTCAAGTAATATGGTGATGCTGACACAATCAAAAGCTTTTTCTAGATCAAGGAACACTCCAGTTACATACTCCTTGTTCTCTATGGCCATTATTATTTTGTCTATTAATTGTGCTGCTGCTACTGATGTTGACTTGTTTTTCATAAAGCCATTCTGATTTTCAAATATTAAATTGTGTTGACTCAGGAATGTCATTAGTCTAGTATAAATAGCTTTCTCAACTACCTTAGAAAATGCAGGTAAGATTGAGATGGGGCGGTAGTTTTCAATTTTAGATTTATCACCTTTCTTGTGAATCGGTGTTACTTGTGCTGTCTTTAGACTATCTGGGAAACAACTTGATGCAATTACATCATTTACTGCTGTGGCCATGGCATCAGATATGTTGTCTATGCATCTTTTCAGTGTACTGATAGACAATCCATCATAGCCTGCTGATTTTGTGTTTTTTAATGACATTACTATGTTTTTGACTTCCTTGTTATTGGTTGGGGCCAAGTATATGGTTTGTTTGATTGGAATGCCCCTATATTTATGCTGAAGATTCTTAAAATGGTCATTGACAGATTTTCCAACAGAAGAAAAGTACTCATTAAAAACATTTGCAATCTGACATTGACATTTCATGATATGCCCTTTATGGTTTATAGTAAAATCACTTGTTGATCTGTCCTTACAATCCCTAAAGCTATTTATTACTTTCCAAACAGCTAAACCTGTGTTAGTAGAGTTTCTTAACATTGTGGCTACATATTTACTTTTAATTTCTAGCAGAAGATCTTTATAGTAATCCTGATAGTTCTTAAATTCTACCTTTAGTCTATTATTATTGTTATTATTTATCATTGCATATTGGAAAAGTCTAAGTTTCTCTCTTGCTGTTTTTACATCTTGATTTATCCAGTTATTTTTTTGTATCTTTTTGCGGTCATTTACTGTAAAGGTCATTTCTGGACATGAGACATTGAAGCAATAATAAAAATCTGATGAAAACTCACTGAAAGTAATGCTGTTTTTTTCACCCCATTGTAGGCTTTTAGCAAACTGTTGAAATCTTTAACATTGTCATCATTGGTCATTCTTTTTGTCACATATTGTTTCTCTTTTCTATTGACATGAAGATTTTCAGCTTCTATCAATACCTGTAATGCGTGGTGGTCAGAAATGGCAAGCTTCAGAACTGATGCACTGCATGTAAAGTGGGACATGTTAGTTATAATGTTGTCAATGCATGATTTTACACTATTGACCTCTCTAGTGGGCTCGTTTATCAGAAATGCTAAGTTAAATTGAGCTAGTATTCGCATTAGTTTTTTAGACACAGAGTCATTGGACAGCAAGTCAATGTGTATATCTCCAGTTAGTATTATGTTAACCCAGCCATTTTTATTGCAGTGTTTACTGTCAATGTCAACAAGCAGGTCATTAAGAACATCAAAGAAACTATCTAGGCTACTAGATGGAGGTCTGTATTGGCCTATAATAATTAAGTTCTCTTTCCCCCACTTATAATTAATTGCTGCTAGTTCTGTTACACCCTCAATGCTGAAAGCACTTACATCTATTACACTATAATTACTACCACTGGCTGCAAAGATAGCTACCCCACCACCACGTTTCTCTTTTCTACTGAAGGCAGAGCAAAAGATCATGGAAAGTGGCTTACATACACTAATTAGCTCATCTGTGTACCAGTGTTCGCTTATAACTAAAACATCAGGGTTATCAATTGCTGCAATGGTATCCAACTCGTTGTGCTTATTGCCAAGACTTTGAAAGTTCTGCTGAATTAATTTGAAAGGGAGCTTGGATTGTTGAACGCTTGATGGACGTGTCACCCTACCAGAACCACTTATACATTTATCCCTAAAAAAGAAATATCAGTTGACAGAGTGGGTTTGGTATTTTTCACTATCCATTTATTCAAGTTGGTCTGTTTCCATGTACTGGGAGCCTGGGAAGAATCAGCTTTACCTGGTGTTTTCAGCAGCCATTTGTCCAATGTCGTCTGTCTATACCCATTGCTGCAGTCTTCTTGTGTTGTGGAGCACTCATTCTTCGAATGTGTGTATTTTGAGTATACGTTGTTCCTAGCATTTACGACGATTTCACAAATAATGGACGCTAAGTGACTTTTTCCACGCCGATTGAGGTGAAGGCCGTGAGTAGTGTAAAGATCTCTACTAAAATGTTGCACGTTAACCATTTGTATATTTGCGTAACGGTTGCAAATTTCTGCATATTGACTGTTTGTATATGCTACTGCCCTGTTTACACACGAGAATTGAGGCAAATCATACCTGTGTGGAATATTGAGAACAATGACGTTTGAGTCATTTAGATGGTTTAGAGCAGATTTTAGGGTATTAACAGCATGCAAACCATCGTTGTGTGCGACGTCATTTGCACAACCACATATTACAATGAAGTCTTCCTTCATTGTCTTTCGAGAGATATTGTTTACAGTTGAAAGCACTTGGTCAAGATGAGCGCCAGTTTTAATAAAACCTGAAGCATTCACTTCACTGTTTACGCTTTTTATTTTGTGTGCAAGGCCTCTAAGATGACTATCACCCATTAAACATACACTCCTGGAAATGGAAAAAAGAACACATTGACACCGGTGTGTCAGACCCACCATACTTGCTCCGGACACTGCGAGAGGGCTGTACAAGCAATGATCACATGCACGGCACAGCGGACACACCAGGAATCGCGGTGTTGGCCGTCGAATGGCGCTAGCTGCGCAGCATTTGTGCACCGCCGCCGTCAGTGTCAGCCAGTTTGCCGTGGCATACGGAGCTCCATCGCAGTCTTTAACACTGGTAGCATGCCGCGACAGCGTGGACGTGAACCGTATGTGCAGTTGACGGACTTTGAGCGAGAGCGTATAGTGGGCATGCGGGAGGCCGGGTGGACGTACCGCCGAATTGCACGTGGGGCGTGAGGTCTCCACAGTACATCGATGTTGTCGCCAGTGGTCGGCGGAAGGTGCACGTGCCCGTCGACCTGGGACCGGACCGCAGCGACGCACGGATGCACGCCAAGACCGTAGGATCCTACGCAGTGCCGTAGGGGACCGCGCCGCCACTTCCCAGCAAATTAGGGACACTGTTGCTCCTGGGGTATCGGCGAGGACCATTCGCAACCGTCTCCATGAAGCTGGGCTACGGTCCCGCACACCGTTGGGCCGTCTTCTGCTCACGCCCCAACATCGTGCAGCCCGCCTCCAGTGGTGTCACGACAGGCGTGAATGGAGGGACGAATGGAGACGTGTCGTCTTCAGCGATGAGAGTCGCTTCTGCCTTGGTGCCAATGATGGTCGTATGCGTGTTTGGCGCCGTGCAGGTGAGCACCACAATCAGGACTGCATACGACCGAGGCACACAGGGCCAACACCCGGCATCATGGTGTGGGGAGCGATCTCCTACACTGGCCGTACACCACTGGTGATCGTCGAGGGGACACTGAATAGTGCACGGTACATCCAAACTGTCATCGAACCCATCGTTCTACCATTCCTAGACCGGCAAGGGAACGTGCTGTTCCAACAGGACAATGCACATCCGCATGTATCCCGTGCCACCCAACGTGCTCTAGAAGGTGTAAGTCAACTACCCTGGCCAGCAAGATCTCCAGATCTGTCCCCCATTGAGCATGTTTGGGACTGGATGAAGCGTCGTCTCACGCGGTCTGCACGTCCAGCACGAACGCTGGTCCAACTGAGGCGCCAGGTGGAAATGGCATGGCAAGCCGTTCCACAGGACTACATCCAGCATCTCTACGATCGTCTCCATGGGAGAATAGCAGCCTGCATTGCTGCGAAAGGTGGATATACACAGTACTAGTGCCGACATTGTGCATGCTCTGTTGCCTGTGTCTATGTGCCTGTGGTTCTGTCAGTGTGATCATGTGATGTATCTGACCCCAGGAATGTGTCAATAAAGTTTTCCCTTCCTGGGACAATGAATTCACGGTGTTCTTATTTCAATTTCCAGGAGTGTATGTTTATTCTTCTTGCTGCATTTGTGGTGTTAGTTAAATTAACTGTCGTCTTGAATGTTGAATTTACCTTGCTTCTGTTTACGAGTGACGGTTTTGGCTGGCCAGGTTCCACATTTTGCTTAATAACAGGCTTTTTTTTCAGATGGTGCACGATTTGATCTTTTGTAGGTAGGCCTACCATTTTTTGGAGCACGGCAGGAGAATTTATTACTAAAGACGACGAAATGATTGCACTATGGTTAGCGTTACTGGTACACACAGAATGTGTTGGAAAACTTGAAATGGTGACGGAATCTTCAGTCACTGTGTACACTTTATTTCTGTCGAATTCACTTACGCCCTGCTCGGCGGTTTTTAATTTTCTATGATCATTTTCAAGACATTTGAGTCTATCAGCTAACACTTCGTTTTCTGCCAAGGATCTGCGCACAATTTCTTGCAACGAATTAATAGTTTCAACTAGTTTTGCTTTGTCAGGATGGACTCCACATGTTACACACTTACATTTTGATCTGGATGATTTTTCACTGCGAGTTTTTTGCGTGACACTAGACTTGAAACTTTGCGAAGCACTTTTGTTGATCATCTTCTTGCTATTTATGCCGGATAACATTTGAAAATTCGAAATAACTGGAGGCACAAATTCACTAAACTTCTCAATCGTCGCCATTAAACATAACAAAGGCCTTCACAGGCAGGTGTTATCCCTCAGACCTAATCTGCAAACAGATTTCCCATGCCAATTCCCCACACACCCCCAATCCTCTCACCAATCCCAAGAATCAGCTACTAAGGATTGCCACCATTGTCATCCAGCATCACCCTGGAGCAGAACAACTGAGCCACATCCTTCTTCAAGGCTTTGATTATCTATCATCATGCTTTGAAGTGAGGGACATCCTGCCCAATATCCTTCTCACCTCTACTGAAGTGGTGTTTCATTACCCTCTCAACCTCCACAACTTCCTAGTACATGTCTATGCTGTCACCAATCCCAACCCCTGACCACAGGGATCATATCCCTGTGGAAGCAGGTGCAAGACTTGCCCAGTTCACCCACCCAGAACTTGCTGTTCAAGTTCTGTCACAGTCATGTCCTACCCCAAAGGCCAGGCCACCTTTGAAAGCATCTATGTCATATACCAACTCTGCTGCAATCATTGTACAGCTTTTTATACTGATATAACTACTAACCAACTGTCCACTAGGATGAATGATCACTGTCAAACTGTGGCCAAGAGTAAAGTGGGCAACTCTGTGGTGCTTTATGCAGCTAAAAATAACATGCTTTATATCAGTGACTGCTTCACAACCGAGGCCATCTGGATCCTCCCCTCCATCACCAATTATCTGAACTGCACAGATAGGAGTTATCCTTACAACATATTCTCTGCTGCTAAAATCATCCTGGCCTCAACCTACAGTAACCTACTTTCCCCACACACTCCACCCAACAGTTTCTGCCCCACTGCCCTATCACCACCTCTCTCTTCAGATCCTGTGACCCTCATTGTGTTCCACCTCTGCCAATGCACCCACTGGTGTTTCCCCCTTCTCTGCTCCTCTACTGTTCCAGTCCTTGTACCCCCCACCCCCACTCCCTTCCCTCTCCCACAGTCTTCTGACAGCACACCTAGTAGCCTTGTCTTGCTACCATCTCATCCCTGCACACCCTGCCAGGCATTGGTCACTTCTCCCCCCTCCCCCCCAATCCATACCTTACTACCCCCCGTTTCCCCGCCCCATTCTGGATTACTGCTTTTGTTCATTGTGACAGTTGTATTCTGGCCAGAGGTAGTGGTCATGTGTGCATGAGGTGTGCTTCTTTGTGTGAATGTGTATATGTTTTCTTTTCTCTTCCAAAGAAGCATTTGGCTGTGAAAGTTCAATGTGTAGCAGCCTTTTTGTTGTGCCTGTCTCCAACTCAAAATGTCATATTTACAGGAGTAGCAATCCATCCTTTCCGTAGTACTGTTGATACTCCAACCTTGTCTTTTCATTGTTTGATAATAAGGTTAAAACTGTATGGAAGGTAGAACAGCCAGTCAGCGTGAGATATACCATAACAATTTTACTAAATGACAATTTTGTGCCTGATAATTTCACAAGTTGCAAGTATATTGTTACCCTGTAAAACAGGGTTTTATTGTCTGTCGTGATTGCATTAATTAAAGAAAAAAAGACCAATTCTGCATCTACATACATACTACACAAGTCACTGTACAATGCTTGGAAGAGGGTGCCCTCTACCACTACTGGTCATTTCCTTTCCTGTTCCACTCCCAAATAGAGTGAGGAGAAAATGACTGTCTGTATGCTTCTGCATGATCCCCAATCCTGCATGAGCCCCAATTTCTCTTATTTTTGTGGTGTTTATGTGAGATGTATGTTGGTAGCTGTAGAATCTTTCTGTAGTCAGCTTTAAATGCTGGTTCTCTAAATTTTATCAGTAGTGTTCCTCAAAAAGAACATCACCGTCCCTCCATGGATTCTCATTTGAGTTTCTGAAATATCTCTGTAATGCTTGCGTGTTATTTGAACCTACCGGCAACAAATTTAGCAGCCCGCCTCTGAATTGTTTTGATGTCTACATTTAACCTGACCTGGTGTGGATCCCAAACACTTCAGCAACACTCAAGAATAGTTAGCACGAGTGCCATATTTGTGGTTCCCTTTGCAGATGAACCACACTTCCCCAAACTTCTCCTAATTAACCAATGTCAATCATTTTCCTGCTCTACCAAAATCCTCACATGGTCATTCCATTTTTTATTACTTTGCAACATTACACCCAGGTTCTTAAATGATGTGACTGTGTCAACCAGTACATAACTAATGCTCTATCTGAACATTATGGTTTCGTTTTTCCTACTCATTTGCATTAACTTACTTTTTTCTTCATTTAGAGCTAGCAGCCATTCATCACACCAACTAGAAATTTTGTCTAAGTCATCTTGTATCCTCTTACAGTCATTCACCTTCAACACCCTCCTGTACATCAGCCCATCATCAGCAAACAACCAGAGATTGCTGCCCACCCTGTCTCGTTGTTGTTGCTGTTGTCTTCAGTCCTGAGACTGGTTTGATGCAGCTCTCCAAGCTACTCTATCCTGTGCAAGCTTCTTCATCTCCCAGTGCTTACTGCACCCTACATCTTTCTGAATCTGCTTAGTGTATTCATCTCTTGGTCTCCCTCTATGCTTTTTACCCTCCACGCTGCCCTCCAATGCTAAATTTGTGATCCCGTGATGCCTCAGAACATGTCCTACCTCCTGGTCCCTTCTTCTTGTCAAGTTGTGCCACAAACTCCTCCCCAATTCTATTCAATACCTCCTTATTAGTTATGTGATCTACCCATCTGATCTTCAGCATTCTTCTGTAGCACCACAATTCAAAAGCTTCTATTCTCGTCTTGTCGAAACTATTTATTGTCCATGTTTCACTTCCATACATGGCTACACTCCATACAAATACTTTCAGAAATGACTTCCTGATGCTTAAATCTATACTCAATGTTAACAAATTTCTCTTCTTCAGAAACGCTTTCCTTGCCATTGCCAGTCTACATTTTATATCCTCTCTACTTCGACCATCATCAATTATTTTGCTCACCAAATAGCAGAACTCCTTTACTACTTTAAGTGTCTCATTTCCTAATCTAATTCCCTCAGCATCACCTGACTTAATTCGACTACATTCCATTATCCTCGTTTTGCTTTTGTTGATGTTCATCTTATATCCTCCTTTCAAGACACTGTCCATTCTGTTCAACTGCTCTTCCAAGTCCTTTGCTGCCTCTGACAGAATTACAATGTCATCGGCGAACCTCAATGTTTTTATTTCTTCTCCATGGACTTTAATACCTACTCTGAATTTTTCTTTTGTTTCCTTTACTGCATGCTCAATATACAGATTGAATAACATCGGGGACAGGCTACAACCCTGTCTCACTCCCTTCCCAACCACTGCTTCCCTTTCATTTCCCTCAACTCTAATAACAAATTGTAAATAGCCGTTCACTCCCTGTATCTTACCCCTGCCACCTTTAGAATTTGAAAGAGAGTATTCCAGTCAACATTGTCAAAAGCTTTCTCTAAGTCTACAAATGCTAGAAATGTAGGTTTGCCTTTCCTTAATCTTTCTTCTAAGATAAGTCGTAAGGTCAGTATTGCCTCATGTGTTCCAACATTTCTGCGGAATCCAAACTGATCCTCGCCAAGGTCGGCTTCTACCAGTTTTTCCATTCGTCTGTAACGAATTCGTGTTAGTATTTTGCAGCTGTGACTTATTTAACTGATAGTTTGGTAATTTTCACATCTGTCAACACCTGCTTTCTTTGGGATTGGAATTATTATATTCTTCTTGAAGTCTGAGGGTATTTCACCTGTCTCATACATCTTGCTCACCAGATGGTAGAGTTTTGTCAGGACTGGCTCTCCCAAGGCCGTCAGTAGTTCCAATGGAATTTTGTCTACTCCCTGGGCCTTGTTTCGACTCAGGTCTTTCAGTGCTCTGTCAGACTCTTCACGCAGGATTGTATCTCCCATTTCATCTTCATCTACATCCTCTTCCATTTCCATAATATTGTCCTCAAGTACATCGCCCTTGTATAAACCCTCTATATACTCCTTCCACCTTTCTGCTTTCCCTTCTTTTTTTAGAAGTGGGTTTTCATCTGAGCTCTTGATATTCATACAAGTGGTTCTCTTTTCTCCAAAGGTCTCTTTAATTTTCCTGTAGGCAGTATCTGTCTTACCCCTAGTGAGATAAGCCTCTACATCCTTACATTTGTCCTGTAGCCATCCCTGCTTAGCCATTTTGCACTTCCTGTCGATCTCATTTTTGAGACGTTTGTATTCCTTTTTGCCTGCTTCATTTACTGCATTTTTATATTTACTCCTTTCATCAATTAAGTTCAATATTTCTTCTGTTACCCAAGGATTTCTACTAGACCTCGTCTTTTTACCTACTTGATCATCTGCTGCCTTCACTACTTCATCCCTCAGAGCTACCCATTCTTCTTCTACTGTATTTCTTTCCCCCATTCCTGTTAATTGTTCCCTTATGCGCTCCCTGAAACTCTGTACAACCTCTGGTTTAATCACTTTGTCCAGGCCCCATCTCCTTAAATTGCCACCTTTTTGCAGTTTCTTCAGTTTTTATCTACAGTCCATATCAATAGATTGTGGTCAGAGTCCACATCTGCCCCTGGAAATGTCTTACAATTTAATATCTGGTTCCTAAATCTCTGTCTTACCATTATATAATCTATCTGATACCTTCTAGTATTTCCAGGATTTTTCCATGTGTACAACCTTCTTTTATGATTCTTGAACCAAGTGTTAGATATGATTAAGTTATGCTCTGTGCAAAATTCTACCAGACGGCTTCCTCTTTCATTTCTTTCTCCCAGTCCATATTGACCTACTATGTTTCCTTCTCTCCCTTTTCCTACTCTTGAATTCCAGTCACACATGACTATTAAATTTTCGTCTCCCTTCACTACCTGAATAATTTCTTTTATCTCATAATACATTTCATCAATTTCTTCATCATCTGCAGAGCTAGTTGGCATATAAAATTGTACTACTGTAGCAAGTGTGGGCTTCATGTCTATCTTGGCCACAATAATGCGTTCACTATGCTGTTTGTAGTAGCTTACCCGCACTCCTATTTTTTTATTCATTATTAAACCTACTCCTGCATTACCCCTATTTGATTTTGTATTTATAACCCTTTATTCACCTGACCAAAAGTCTTGTTCCTCCTGCCACCGAACTTTACTAATTCCCACTATATCCAACTTTAAGCTATGCATTTCCCTTTTTAAATTTTCTAACCTACCTGCCCAATTAAGGGATCTGACATTCCACGCTCCAATCCGTAGAATTCCAGTTTTCTTTCTCCTGATAACGACGTCCTCTTGAGTAGTCCCCGCTCAGAGATCCGAATGGGGGACTATTTTACCTCCGGAATATTTTACCCAAGAGGACGCCATCATCATTTAACCATACAGTAAAGCTGCATGCCCTCAGGAAAAATTACGGCTGTAGTTTCCCCTTGTTTTCAGCTGTTTGCAGTACCAGCACAGCAAGGCCGTTTTGGTTAGTGTTACAAGGCCAGATCAGTCAATCATCCAGACTGTTGCCCCTGCAACTACTGAAAAGGCTGCTGCCCCTCTTCAGGAACCACACGTTTGTCTGGCCTCTCAACAGATACCCCTCCATTGTGGTTGCACCTACGGTACAGCCATCTGTATCACTGAGGCACGCAAGCCTCCCCACCAACGGCAAGGTCATGGGGGGGATCCAGTAGTTATATGTCAGGTAACACCATTTTGCATATGCTGCACAAAAAAGTTAGGTTATTGTTTTTTCCTTGTTATATATATAGAAATAGTAGTTTCCATTTTGCCACTCTGATTTCATGTAAACCCAATAGAGAGATATTAATTTTTTTCGTTTAACTTTAATGATACTTTGTTCATTGTTTACTGACTGCAGAATATATTCATAAAAAAGGTAATGAATTCATCAATAAGAAGCTTACTTTGAACATCGCAGTGCTATAGTTGGCATGATCCAGTTCTTTTGGAGGTGGTATGCCATTGCCTTCCTTCAACCTTTGAACTGAACTTTCCAGCCAGTTAGATGGGGGCCTATAGTTTAATCTTGAATCTGAACCACAGCACACTTTGTCATTTTTCACATTAACAAATTGCTATAACGTCAAGTTGAACACACATATTTTGAACGACACAATACATGTAAGTCACTGAGCAAGTAGACAAAGTAAGACATGTGTACACGATTACAGTCAAATCAGCACTGAGTCCAAGTCTGGCGGCTTGCTGGCTGCGTGGCTGCTTAGGTGGCATGGCTGCTTGGCTGCTTAGGAGGCGCGGCTGCTGCATGGCTGGCAGACAGCGCCGCATATAGAGGACATGCGTAACTGCGCGGCGGCACTTTGAAAGATCGGCGAGTCACAACACTTTTCCCCCATTTTAATTTTTTGCACTGGTCTTGATGGAGGTGGCCTGTAGATTGCTAACATCCGTAGGTGTTGTTTGACTGGCCATAAAGTCTTGAGGAGGAGGCTTCCCATACGGATGGAAGTGTCCCTGATGATAACGGGTCGAGATGACAGGAGACGTAGGGGTCGAAATTTGCTGGGGCCCTGTGCACCAATCTGTTCATTGCAGCAAGTCTGGTTGATATAACAGGAGTCATGGGCAATGTGTTGGCGTCCATAGGAGAAGGAGGCGAGTAGAGTTGCTTCGACAGATGATGGTCATCCGGTTCCTGCATGGGCACGTCTCCTGGTGGCGTCCATTTTTGTGCTGGCACCGAGATGATGGTGAGAGGGCTGCATTGGGAGTAATGAGAGATGCCAAGATCCTGAGCATCAGGTAGAGCTGAAGGTGGTGTAGCGGCATTCGGAACAGGCGTTGCCGCCACACGAGGCTGAAGCTGGTCCGAATGATGCACTGCAACACCCACGTCTGTCTGGATTTCATACAGGCATTGGCCACAGTGTCGTAAGATGCGGCCCAGACTCCATTTTGGCCGCCTGCCATATCCTCGTACCCATAGAAGGTCGCCGGCGGTGAACCGGCCAAGCGAAGGCACCCGCAGCTGTGAGGTGGAAGGCCACAGAAGATGAAGTAGCGTGCGGGTCTGTCGGCCATGTAAGAGTTCAGCCGGGCTGTGGTCACCCATGGGGGTGAAACGGTAAGAAGCCAGAAATTGGAGAAGCACATCATCAGCGGCAGAAGAAGTCAGGAGTTTCCTCATCTGAGCCTTAAATGTGCGGGTCAGTCGTTCAGCCTCACCATTTGATTGTGGATGGAACGGAGGTGCCGTGACATGCATGATGCCATGACGGGCACAAAAATCCGCAAAATCGGAAGAGGCAAATTGTGGACCATTATCAGTAACAAGAGTAGAGGGAAGGCCTTCCAAAGAGAAAATGTGGGCGAGAGCACTTGTGGTTGCTGCGGTGGTAGGCAACGTGCAATGGACAATGGAAGGGAAGTTAGAGTAGGTGTCAATTACAAGTAGCCAATAAGAACCTGAAAAAGGTCCTGCGAAGTCAGCATGAATGCACTTCCAGGGCTTCTCAGGCGAAGGCCACGGTGACAAAGATGACTTCGGGGTGGCAGCCTGTGATGCACAATGGCCGCAGGCAGCGACCATGTGTGCTATTTCAGAGTTGATGCCGGGCCAGTACACATGACGGTGCGCCAGAGATTTTGTGTGAGAGACACCCCAGTGCCCTTGGTGAAGGAGGCACAAGACCGAAGCACACAAAGACGCAGGAATCACAACACACGGCGAAGCATTATCGGTGGAAAGGAGGATAACACCATCCGTAGCTGTGAGGCGGTAGCGTAAGCGTAGTAGTTCTGCAATGGATCAGAAGTCTTAGTGGACGGATGATCTGGCCAACCCTTCTGAATACAGCGTAAAACCTGGGAGAGGGTAGGGTCAGAACCTGTAGCAGCCGCCAGCTGGTCCCCAGTGATGGGGAACCCGTCCACAACCCGCTGCTCGGCAACATCCAGGTGGAAACACAAAAGTTCGTCCCTATCGAATGCCAGATCAGGACCCATGGGAAGGCAAGACAGTGGATCAGCATTCACATGTTGAGCCATCAGCCGGAAATGAATCTCATAATTGAAACTAGACAAGTAATGAGCCCAACACTGGGGGTGGTGTGCAGCATTGTCAGGGAGTGACATTGATGGATGAAACAAGGAAACAAGTGGTTTGTGGTCAGTAACAAGATGAAATTTGGATCAGTTGGTGATAAGCTTCACAAATATGGGAACAGTGCGAACGACGGATTTGTAAGATACCTCAGCATTAAATTGTCCCAAGAGAGAAATCTTCTGTTTATTGTACGTCCGTAATTGCTGAGAGACAGGTGAAAGGAGTGGAGAACCCAACTGAAGATACGTCTGAGAATTAATGATAGTGGCAGCAGAACCAGTATCCACCTGCATGCTAACATCCCGACATATGATTTGGACAGGGAGGAAGAACTTCCCTGAAAGGGAAGAAGTGCAATTGACAGACAACACAGAAGCAGAATCAGTGTCATGTTCATGAACATCATGGATGTGGTCGGATTTGCAAACGGAAGACACATGACCCTTCTTTTTGCAATTGTGACACATGGCCCAACGTTGGGGAAAATCCTCCAGTGAATGTTTCGTAAAACACCGCGGACATGAAAGAAGTTGCCAGGGGTTTTGTTGCAGTTTCTTAGAGGTTTGTTAATGATTAGGCCGAGGTTGCACGTGGGAGCATATTGCGGCCACGTCGGCCTGCGGGGGGACGCCGCATGCATCGTCAACAGTGCACAGAGGTTGTATTTCCCCAACATCACCCCATCCCTCTATTTGCACCCCAGCAGCACGAGAAATTTCAAAAGACTGCATGATGGATGGGACTTCATCTAGAGTCGGATTTGCCAACTGAAGGGCATATTGCCTAACTTCTTTGTCGGGCGCCGACCGGATAATAGCATCCCGTACCATGGAATCGGCATAGGATTCTTTGTGAACGTCAGTAACAAACTGACACTTTCGACTGAGGCCGTGAAGTTCAGCAGCCCAAGCATGAAAGGATTGATGCGGTTGTTTTTAACAATGATAGAAGGCAACACAAGAGGCTACCACATGCATTTGCTTTTGAAAATAGGCAGACAGAAGGGAGCACATTTCAGCAAAGAACAAAGACGCAGGATCTTTCAAAGGAGCCAACTGTGACAACAACCGATACATTTGAGGTGAAATCCATGAAAGGAACAGAGACTTAGATGTTTGTTCGTCCGTGACATGAAATGCCAAGAAGTGCTGTCGAAGATGTTTTTTGTGATCAGACCAATCTTCCGCCGTCTCTTCATAAGGAGGAAAAGGAGGTATAGACAACGACGAGAAACGCCCCGCATTTGATGCCACGACGAAATCGCGAATCGCCAATGTTATAAGTGTTTGCTGTTCATTGAGACCTTGCAATAGTTGCTCTACAGTAGCCATGGAAAACTGTGGGTCAATTATGAAAAGGAAAAATCCACTACCTTGTCGCTCCTGGTGTAAGAAAATTATTTTCTCAGGAATGATTCCTCTACATCATTTCTAAAATGGTTAATATAGCACCTCAATTTGCTAGATATTTAAAAAATATATAAATTGGTACTCATAAAAGTAATGAAAAAGCATCAAATTGCTGGGAAATAACAGATTCATAAGAAAAACACTTAATAAAGTGAAAGCTGTTCAGAATATTATAAAAAAGAAATGAGGAATAATAAAAAGAATGGTAATAGTATTCAATTGAATGAAAATTCCCAAATTACCAGCAACCCAGTAATGTGCAACTATTGTGGTTAACGGTTTTTGCAAATGTAGCTGAAAAGCCTGTTGAGCAAAACATCACATGAAAATTACACAAATCTGAGGTCAAAAATGGAACAAGTACATAAAATAATATTTCTATGCCAACAGATGTACAGATAGTCTAGCAAGAAATTAACCTACTAAAAACTAAACATGCTGCAGGAATGATTAGTACATTAGATTTGGTTACAAAAAATGTACAGAGCCACACATTTGTCCCCTACAGATATCTAGCCAGACTGTTAAAAATTCCAAAAGTGAAAACTCTTCATAAAAATGGAAGCCATGAAATGGTGACAAACTGCAGACCTATTTGCTTACTGTAAGCCCTTTCAAAAATACACTCCTGGAAATTGAAATAAGAACACCGTGAATTCATTATCCCATGAAGGGGAAACTTTGTTGACACATTCCTGGGGTCAGATACATCACATGATCACACTGACAGAACCACAGGCACATAGACACAGGCAACAGAGCATGCACAATGTCGGCACTAGTACAGTGTATATCCACCTTTCGCAGCAATGCAGGCTGCTATTCTCCCTTGGAGACGATCGTAGAGATGCTGGATGTAGTCCTGTGGAACGGCTTGCCATGCCATTTCCACCTTGCGCCTCAGTTAGACCAGCGTTCGTGCTGGACGTGCAGACCGCATGAGACGACGCTTCATCCAGTCCCAAACATGCTCAATGGGGGACAGATCCGGAGATCTTGCTGGCCAGGGTAGTTGACTTACACCTTCTAGAGCACGTTGGGTGGCACGGGATACATGGGGACGTGCATTGTCCTGTTGGAACAGCAAGTTCCCTTGCCGGTCTAGGAATGGTAGAAAGATGGGTTCGATGACGGTTTGGATGTACCGTGCACTATTCAGTGTCCCCTCGACGATCACCAGTGGTGTACGGCCAGTGTAGGAGATCGCTCCCCACACCATGATGCCGGGTGTTCGCCCTGTGTGCCTCAGTCGTATGCAGTCCTGATTGTGGCGCTCACCTGCACGGCGCCAAACACACATACGACCATCATTGGCACCAAGTCAGAAGCGACTCTCATCGCTGAAGACGACACGTCTCCATTCGTCCCTCCATTCACGCCTGTCGCGACACCACTGGAGGCGGACTGCACGATGTTGGGGCGTGAGCGGAAGACGGCCTAACGGTGTGCGGGACCGTAGCCCAGCTTCATGGAGACGGTTGCGAATGGTCCTCGCCGATACCCCAGGCGCAACAGTGTCCCTAATTTGCTAGGAAGTGGCGGTGCGGTCCCCTACAGCACTGCGTAGGATCCTACGGTCTTGGCGTGCATCCGTGCGTCGCTGCGGTCCGGTCCCAGGTCGATGGGCACGTGCACCTTCCGCCGACCACTGGCAACAACATCGATGTACTGTGGAGACCTCACGCCCCACGTGTTGAGCAATTCGGCGGTACGTCCACCCGGCCTCCCGCATGCCCACTATACGCCCTCGCTCAAAGTCCATCAACTACACTTACGGTTCCCGTCCACGCTGTCGCGGCATGCTACCAGTGTTAAAGACTGCGATGGAGCTCCGTATGCCACGGCAAACTGGCTGACACTGACGGCGGCGGTCCACAAATGCTGCGCAGCTAGCGCCATTCGACGGCCAACACCGCGGTTCCTGGTGTGTCCGCTGGGCCGTGCGTGTGATCATTGCTTGTACAGCCCTCTCGCAGTGTCCGGAGCAAGTATGGTGGGTCTGACACACCGGTGTCAATGTGTTCTTTTTTCCATTTCCAGGAGTGTATTTTACTGTCAGATCTCTTAAATAAATACAACATATTAACAGAATCCAGACAAAGATTTCGAAGTAGACACTGAACTGAAACAGCTATTTCCTTTTTTGAGTAAAGCATTGCAGAGAATAGACAGGCTGATTCATGTTTGCAGCATGATTCAAGACTTATCAAAGGCTTTTGACACCATCAACCATAGTAAGTTACTTAGGAAGATGAAAAAATCAGGTATGGGGGAGCAGGAGATGGCTGATTTTATCTCCTAGATCCATGAAAGAAAACATTTCATAAGGATCGCACATGAAGAAAATAACATAGTTAACATCCATCAATCAGATCTACTAGTAATCAGACACTGTATGCCCCAAAGATCCATTTCAGGATCAGTCATATTTTGACTGTATGTAAGTGACATGAACATAACAGGCAGGTCAATAAGTTTTTTCATATCTGGTCTCACAGCCACATATTTATTGTCTTTTAATAAACAACAGAAATGATGAAATTTACAGTTGACACTGGCATTTTAATAACAGGTAATAGGAAAGAAATATTGGAAGAAAACATTAAACCCATCAGAGAGAATGTAGTAGATTATTTGAGGCAAAAGACTTACCTGTAAGTTCTTAGGTTTCCATGGCCACCATCATTTTCGATCAAATAATTTTGGGTTTTGTGCCGCGTCATTGTAAACTACTAAACAACTTAGTCACGACATTTTGACAAACTTGCTACAGTCCTCTTCAGGATCATTCACTGCTGTGTACTGGTGAATGTCTTCCTGCATGTATTGAATGAGCTCAAGACAACATTTAATGCAAATAGATATAGCAACAGAGACATACAATGAGCTACGAGGTACAGCAAAGACAAATCAGACAAATGTACAGAAGATACTCTTCCTCTTGCTTGTATACCTCATGTGATTGCTGTCAGTGACTGTGCAGGCAAGGTCCTGCATCACTCATATACCAGATCTATATTTGAGATCACTGAAAGATCCGAGATTAGTTGAGACCCAATAAGGATCCCATGACTGCTCTGCACACTGAAGTTGACTACAAAATTCAGTGTGAATGTGGTGAAGTCCATGATGGTGAAACCGGAAGACCTATTAGCATGTTATGTATAACAGGGACAGAACAACAAGTCAGCTGTAGCAGAACGCCACCAGGAACATGGCCAGTTGTCAAGAACCTTGCACACTTGCTCAGCAGCTGTGGATGCAACAATGGTAAATAAAAAAGGCCATTGAAATGCCCTAACAACACTAACAGGGAGGATGACTACAAGTTACCTACAGCCTGGCTGCCAGCGATTGCAGCCTGGGAGAAAGAGTTTGCCTACCAATCACTTACTAGAGTGGCACAGGTGACAGATAGCCAATACACCCCTCCAATCAGCCACCAGTATAGCACAGGAAATAGCCACCCCTCCATAACAACCTCTTCAAATTTTCCATTGACATCTCAGATATCTGACATTGGTAACCACCAGATAACTGAAAATGATGTTATATAAAGAAAGACATTCACCAGCATACTGCATTGAACTTCCCCGAAGAGGACCTTTGCAAGTCAACTGAAATATTGGAAATTTAGTTGTTTTAGTATTTACAATGACATGACCCAATACCCAAAATTATTTTATCCAAAATTTATCTGTAAATTTGGAAAATGCTGTTACAATGGGTATATTATGTTACAGAATAGGACACTAGCTAATTCCCATATTGAACTAAATGAATGAACAATCATCAAAACAGAATGTACAAAATTTCTAGGCATGTATGTAACAGAAAATGAAATGTGATACACAAATTATATAAACAAAAAGTTGAACAAGACATGTTTGATGATAAGAACACTACAGAACTGCATCTCATACAATAATCTCAGGACTATATACTTTAAATAAGTGTCATCATATGGATGCAGTATGGGCGGGCGGATGCAGTATGGAAGGGCATGGGTTCAGCACACCAATCTCCTTGCTGTTTTCAACTGTGCAGACCTTGGAGCCACTACTTCTTATTCAAGCAGCTCCTCTATTGGCATCACAGGGCTGAGTGCACCCCATAGCAGTCCTTCCACCATAGAGAAATCCCTGGCAGTACCAGGAGTTGTACCCACATCCTCTGCATGAGAGTCAGACAGACTGGGGGCTTGGCTATATAGGCAGACTTTGTACATATTAGAAAATTTAATTATTATAAAAGAAAAATTGAACATTAGTGACATTTGATTCTACCATAATTAATCTGTTGATAGCTAATATAAAAGATATCCAAATTATATATAGATAGAGCAGACAAATATGTCACTATTCCAAAAAGGCATACTCCTTCCTAGTAGCAAACTGTATAATGCATTAACAAGGTACATAAAAATAATAACAGGTAAGGATGAATTCAAATCACCAACAAAAGGCCACATATTTGGGCATCTAGAAAAACAAAATGATTCCTCCTTTTGATGCTATATTTGTAAAATTTCCACAATAGCCCAATGTTACATAATATTATTTGTAGTTGAAAAATAATTGTGTTTTAGTTTCTGACATGTTTGTAGCACTTAAAGACTGGTCAAATATTTACTGGACCATTGAGTAAATAAATAACAGAGAGGCCTGTTGGGTTGCTATGCTCCTTTGCAGCTTCTGTGTAAATGGCAGATACTGAGATAATAGCTATAGCTTATGAAGAATATGAGTATATAACAATATTACAGATTTCAGCTGCATTGATAACATATCTGACAAGTTATTAACCCCATGTTTAAGCAAGTAAGAAAACAGTGTTCCATCTTCAGATGATTTCGGGGGACGGACGCAGACAGTGCTACTAAAAGTTGCTGGTGGAGGCAAAGAACCATTTGATGTTGGTGGCCAATGGGTCGACTCTGGACAGGATGATATAATGCTGTTACTGGATGAGTTAGATATAACTAGCTTCCCACAATACAGAGACGGAAAAAAAGTTTTTGAATTTGGAGCACATTTGAAAACAGAAGACAATTGTTTTATCCCGGCCTGTTCATGGTACTGTCGTTTTCAACTGAACAGCTTTGTACGTAAGGTAAGGTAAGGTAGTTTTTTCTTTATTGTTGAGCCTGTGTTGCCCTCCTTTTGTAGTGTGCAAAATCTACAACCAGACTCTGTGTTTTGTGGAATTTTATATTGTTTTTGACATTTTTAACAGTGACAGAAGCAAAATAAAAAATATGAGCTGTAAAGTTGTAGGGGATGATAGCACACAGTGAAACAAATATTACAGTTTTAGTTATTTCTTACAGAAAAAAATGTTTGTATTTATTTAAATGAACAATTTGTTGCCAATGTTTTGGAATAAAGCAAAAATAACTTGGCAGCTAATTAAAAAATGAAGGTACAATTTTAACAAGACACTGTGAATGTTTAACTGCCTACTGTGCATAGTACATAGCGAAACAGTTATGATTTTTACATTATTTATACATGAATAGCTGAGATCACACATAAAACATTAATATATATGATAAGTACAATTACAAACCTCGAGGTAAGTTTTGCTCAGTGAACATCAAGACTACCAAAATTGGATGGACATAGAATACAATTTGGTAGTCTCTTGGCAGTCATAGGCATTGCTGAAGACAGAATCATTTGAAGGCAGAATCATTGCAATACCCTTATGTGATACACAAAATTAATTCACTTCTTCAGCTTCCAGCGTTATCGTATAAAATTATGTCTTCTGCTTCTGGAAATACTAAACCTGCTTTTGCTTTTCTTCAACATATGAGATCTCATATTCAAACACATTAGCTACAAGAAAGTTTAGCAATAAATATTCATCAATCGTGACATCCCAGTTCAAATTAAAAAGCTCTAATGATGAACTCATCTCTGATTCATCGTCTGCCACCTCATCTTTCACTTGAAGCCATTTTACTTTCACATTGCTTAATTTTCTGCTTGTGGACTCTCTTGACACTTCTCTTCTCTTTTCCTTTTAACTTTACCCTTCTCCTTAAATGCATTTTCTTCAATAGCCACCATCTCAGGTGTTGAAGTGAATATGATGCTTCTTTCTTTTGAGTACCCAGTTGTTTTTCTAGTAGGAACTTTTGGGAAACCGTGAAACTCCTTTGGTGAGATATGATTTGCTGGTGCTAGTGTTATCAGTGTACAAAATGCAGCTGACTGCCTGAACGTTTTGCATATCATCATCCAAGGTGTTTGGAGGTGTCACACATCTATCTAAATCCATTGGTTCTACTGGATTAGCCACACCATCAGAATTGAGAGAGTGGTCTGAAACTGAAGATGGAAGGAAATCCATCTAATCACAGGTGTTAACATTAAATACAAAAAATAGATTGATACTGACTGTTAAGGTGACACATTAAGTTGCAGACACACAATTAAAAGATACTTGCACAAAGCTTGTGGTCACAGGGAAGGAAGCACACCTCATGCACATATGACCACCAACTCTGGCAGTGGGATCGAAGCAGCAGTGTGGAGGGGGCAGCTAAGCAGAAGGGTTAGTAGTGTATGATTGGGGGAGAGAGGAAAGCTACCTGACAGAGTGTGCAGGGCTAGAATGCTAACAGGTGCTGTGTCAGGGGCTTGTGGGGCAGGGAGGTAGAGAAAAAAAGGAGTGAAAAAATAGAGGAGCAGGGAAAGATGGGCAGGTACTTTGGTATAGGGTGGGAGTCAAGAATGGGGAGGAGATAATGGGACAGAGGGGAAGGGAGTTGGGTGGAAGGTCTGAGGACAGTATGTTGCTGTAAGTTGAGACTGGGATAATTATGGAAGCAGAGAATGTGTTACATGGATAACTCCCATCTGCACAGTTCAGAAAAGTAGGTAGTAGAAGGAAGGATCCAGATGGCTTGGGTAGTGAAGCAGCCATTGCAATCAGGCATGTTATGTTCAACTGCATTTTGCTCTTGGCCACAGTTTGGTGGTGGCCATTCATCCTGGTGGACAGCTGGTTGATGGTCATACCAATATAAAAAGCCTTGCAATGATTGCAGCAGAGCTGGTTTATGACATGGATGCTTACACATGTGGCCTGGCCTCAGATGGGGTTGAATAAACCTGTGACAGGACTGGAATAGGAAGTGCTGGGTAGTGAAATGGGCAGGTGCTGCATTGCACTTGGGTCTTCCACGGGGATATGATCCTTGTGGCAAGGGGTCTGGGATTGGGAGCGGGATATGGGTGGACTAGGATGTTATGGAGGTTGGGTGGTTGATGGAATGCCACTTTATTAGAATTGGGAAGGATCTTGGGTAGGCTGTCCCTCATTTTAGGGCATGATGATAGGTAATCAAAGTCTTGGCAAAGGATGCATTTCAGTTGTTCCAGTTTGGGATGGTAATGAGCAACAAAAGGGGGACATTCCTTTGTGGCCATTCTTGCGGATGGTGGAATGATTGGGGGTGTGAGGGGAAATGGCATAGAACATCTGTTTACAGGATAGGTCTGAGGGATAGCGCCTTTCTGTGAAAGCCTTGGTGAGACTGTCAGCATACTGGGCAAGGGAATGCTTGTCACTGCAGATAAGCCATACCCAAGTGGCCAGGCTGTATGGGAAGGATTTTTTTGTGTGAAAGGGATGAGTCAATATCATGAAGATATCATAAATGAACCTGACCAGACTAGGGGTTTGGCATTTTGGGAGGCTAAGAATGTCTGCTCTAGATGGCTCCTTAAATAGGCTAGCATAGGAGGGTACAATATGGGTGCCTATGACTGTGCCATGGCTTTGTTTGTCTATCTTCCCTTCAAAAGAGAAGCAGCTTTGGGTTAGGATAAAGTTAGTAAGAGGTATGAGGAATGAAGCAGTGGGTTTGCAGTCTGAAGGACACTGGGAAAGGGGTGTTCAGTAGCAGTAAGACAATGGGACTGAGGGAAGTTGGTGTATAGGAATGTGACATCAACAGTGATGAGTAGGGATTCAGGAGATAAGTGTGTGGGTATGGTGGAGAGTCAGTGAAGGAAGTGGTTGGTATCTTTGACATGGGAGGCTAGACTACAGGCAATTGGTTAGAGGTGTTGGTAAATGAGGGCCAGAATTCTTTTAGTGGGGGCACAATAATCAGCCACAATGGGGCATCAAGGATTGTTGGGTTTGTAGATTTTGGGGAGCATGTAGAAGGTGGATGAGTGGCATGTCATAGGGGTGAGGAAGGGAAAGGGTTCAGGGGAGTGGTTCAGGGAAGAGTCTAAGGCTTTAAGCAGAGTGTGGAGGTTGTGTTGGACTTCTTTAATGGGATCACTGTGGCAGAGCTTATATGTGGAGGAGTTGGATAATTGACAAAGGCCTTTTGCCGAGTAGTCAGTGTAATTTATAACAGCAGTGGTGGAATGTTTGTCTGCAGGTTTGATGATTAGGTCAGGATTTGTTTTGAGGTTGTGTATGGCTATTCTTTCTTCTGTGGAAAGGTGTGGTGTTTTTTTTTTTTTTTTTTTTTTTTTTTTTTTTTTTTTTTTTTTTTTAGGGGTGGGACCTGGGGAAGGATGGTAGGGCTAAGCTGGAGGTAATGAATTCCTGGAAGGTGACTAGCAGGTGAGGTGGTTAGGTGGGAGGGGGGATCATGGTTGGATGGTGGTATCAACAGGGAGAAGCAGTGTTCAGTGGTGGAATTCAGTTGGTTTTGGTTGGAGGAATTGACAGCAAAGAAGTGCCTCCTCTGCAGGCATTGGGAGAAGGAGAGTAGGTATTTGACAAGTGTAGCATGGTTAAATTTAGGTGTAGGGCTGGAGATGAGGTCTTTGGATACAACTAAAATTTCTGTGGAGCTGAGGGATTTGGTGGAAAAGTTATCAACAGTGTTACAGGAACATCTTGGCTCTGGATTTGGTCGAGTGTTGGTAGGGAGTTTTGGGGAATATGGCAAGTTGAAAAGGTCATGTAGACAGGTTTTACGTTCTATGAATGGTGGACAAAGAGGAAGACTGTGAGTGGGATAGGAGTTGGATAGTGGTGCCCTGAGGTGGCAGTAGGCTGTTAATAGCAGGATGGATAACGTGGAGGTGGTGTCTGGAATGCTCTTCCAGGTGCCTGGAGGCCAAAGGATTCAGTTTCAGAGATGTGATGTATGAAACAGGTATTGCACAGTAGTAGTATCTTGTGAAGGGAGCCGAGGTGGTTCTGGGATGCCTGTGTCATGGAGATGTGCTTTACAGTACCAGGTTTGTGAGGGCCAGGGATTGGCAGAATCTGAAAAGCTGGATCTTGTTGTGAAAGGAGGGGTTGAGCCACAGAAAGGAATTTTTATGGTTAAGCCATGTAAGTGGTTTCCATGCCTTAGGCAGCATTTGAGAAATAGTTTGGGACTGGGCTTTAGCCAGGAAAAAGAACACATGTTTGAATTAGTACAGAAAGATGGATCACGGGTCCATTGTGGCATGTATGGCCTAAAGGAAATAGGAATCACCTGGAAACAGGGGAAATAGGTGTTGACAGTTGTGAGAGTAGATGAATAAGAGAAAACACGCATAAAAAATATGTAAACATAAGCAAAAAACATGCAAAGATCTACAAAAATATGCACAAAAATGTAGAAATATGTGAACCTGCATGAAAATACACACATATCTTTTATAAACATACAGAAACTTGGGAGAAAAGGAATGATGAGGTGTGTATGTGTGTGTGTGTGTGTGTGTGTGTGTGTGTGTGTGTTTGTTTGTTTGCATGCGTACATGCTTGTGCGCATGCACTGCGACAAGAGTAGAGAGGTGAAGGGCTTATGGCTTAGGTTGAGGATCACAAGTTCATGTGATAAGGGTAGGTGTGGAAAATAAAATGCTAAAGTACATGTGAGTCATAAAGTGGGATCACTAGGAATAAATGTAATTACTACTATCAGAGAAAAGAATCTGGGGCATCAGATGCTGCTTCAAAATCCTCGTGGTCATGAAGGCTGGGTTGTGATCAGCCAATCATTGATACAGTGTGGCTTCGAAGTATATGTGGTTTGGAAAGCCATGCATAAACACAGGAAAGAAGAGAAAGGATGAACAGTGAGAAGAGTAATGCTGTAGAGAAGGTAAGAAAGGGAAACATCACAGGGTTGTGGGATGGAAGAAAAGCTGTTCAGCAAAATCCAAAAATGGAAACTCTGGGTAGGAATATCAACAATGTAGGAAAATATAGATTGCTAGTTACCATAAAGATGATACATTAAGTTCCAGACAGGCACAATTAAAAGACTCATACACAAAACTTTCAGCCACAGCCCTCATCAACAAAAGAGAAGCACATTGGATTGTCTACTTTGCTCTTGGCCACAGTTTGATGGTGGCCATTCATTCTAGTGGACAGCTGGTCAGTAGTCATACCAATACATAAAGCTGTGCAATGATTGCAGGAGAACTGGTAAATGGCATAGCTGCCTTCACAGGTCACCTGGCCCCTGATGGGATAGGATAAACCCATGACAGGACTGGAATAGGAAGTGCTGGGTGGGTGGGTTGGACAGGTCTTGCACCTTGGTCTTCCACAGGGATTTGTTCCTTGTGGCAAGGAGTTAGGATTGGGAGTGGTACGGGGATGGACTAGGATGTTGTCAAGGTTGGGTGAGTGATGGAACTTTTAATCCACTACATGCCCGTTTACAGATGCCGCCTGATATATCTTCCCTTTTAGCAGATGACACGCGCTCAGCCAATCACATCCTCAAGTTTATCAGTGTCAGTGAGATGACACTGCTCATTTGATGCCCTTTTTTTGGGGAAAATAACCCCCCCTTCAATAGTAGTTTTCTAAGATCTACTTCCGTTTTTAGTTTCTTACCTTTTTGAGTTTCGCTCCCATTGATGGTGATTTAACATTCAGTTTTTTACCTTCCCTAAGCCACAGAATGGGCACTTATGACTGTAGCAGTTCTGCACTTTAAAACCATAACAAAAAAAAAAAACATTTGAGGTGGGGTGGGATGGATCTGGGATGGGATGTCCCCTATTTCAGTGCATGATGTTAGATACTCAAAGCCCTGTCAAAGGATATTGTTGTTGTTGCAGTCCAGTGTAGTACTAGGTGACAAAGGGGGCGCAACTTTGTGACTGGCTCTTGGGGGTGGTGGGAGGATTGGTGATGTGAGGGGAAATGGCCCGAAGATCAGTATGCAGACTAGCTCTGGGAGATAGTGCCTCTTTGTGAAAGCCTTGGTTGGTGAACCCTCAGCGTGCTGGGCAAGGGGCAAGGGGCAAGGGAGATCTTGACTCTGAAGATAAGCTGTCCCTGGATGACCAGGCTGTATGCGATGGATTTTGTGGTGGGAAAGAGATAACAGCTGTTGGAATGCAGGTACTGTTGGTTGTTGGTGGGGTTAAAGTGGACAGAGGTGTGAATGGAGCCACCTGTGAGGAGGAGGACAACATCTAGGAAGATTGAATGTTGGGAAGAGGAGGACCAGATGTAGCAGATGAGTGACACGGTGCTGAGGTTGTGAAAGATTGAAGATAAGGTGTCCTGGCCCTGTGTCCAGGTCATGAAGGTATCATCAATGAACCTGAACTAGACTAGTGGTTTGGCATTTCAGAAGGCTAAGAATGTCTCCTCTATATGGCCCATAAACAGGTTGGCATAGGAGTTGCCATGCTGGTGCCCATGACTGTGCTGTGGATTTTTTTGCATTCCTTCCCTTCAAAGGAGAAGTAGTTGTTTAGAATAAAGTTACTAAGGTGCATGAGGAATGAAGCAGTGATTTTGGAGTCTGAAGGACATTGGGAAAGGGGTGTTCAGTAGCGGTAAAACCATGGGAGTGAGGGAAGTTGGTGTGTAGGAAGGTGAGATCAACAGTGATGACTAGGGATTCAGGAGATAAGTGGGTGGGGATGGTGGAGAGTCAGTGAAGGAAGTGGTTGGTATCTTTGACATGGGAGGCTAGATTATGGGCAATTGGTTAGAGGTGTTGGTCAATGAGGGCCAAAATTCTTTCAGTGGGAGCACAATACTCAGCCACAATGGAGCATCAAGGATTGTTGCGTTTGTGGATTTTGGAGCATGTAGGAAGTGGGTCTGCAGTGTGTCATATGGACAAGGAGGGGAAGGGATTCAGAGGAGAGATTCTGGGACTGCTTAAGGCTTTAAGCAGGGATTGGAGTTTGTGATGGTCTTCTGGGATGGGATCACTATGGCAAAGTTTATAAGTGAAAGAGTCAGATAACTGGCAGAGGCATTCTGCCAGGTAGTCACTGTGATTCATAACATTGATGGTGAAACTTTTGTCTGCAGGTGGGATGATTAAGTCAGGATTTATTCTGAGATTTTGTGTGGCTGTTCTTTCTTCTGCTGAAAGGTTGGTGTTATGAGGAAGGGACCTGAGTAAGGATGGGAAGGCTAAGTTGTAGGTAAGGATTCCCTGGAAGGTGACCAGTGGATGGTCAGATGGGTGGGGGCAAGCATCATGGTTGGATGGTGGGATGAACTGGGAGAGGCAGGGTTCAATGTTGGAATTAGGTTGGTTTTGGCTGAAGAGACTGACAGCAAAGAAGTGCTTCCATCACTGGGACCTGGTGAAGGAGAGTAGGGCTTTACCATGTCCAGCATGATTATATTTGTGTGGAGGTCTAAAGGTGAGGCCTTTGGATATGACTAAAATTTCTGTAGAGCTGAGGAGTTTGGTGGAAAGGTTAGCAACAGTTTCACAGGAATATTTTGGGTCTGTGTTTGGTGGAGTGTTGGTAGTGTGTTTTGGGGGGATGTGGCAAATTGAAAAGATCAGCTAGGCAGCATTTAGGGGCTATGATGGTTGCATGAGGAGAAAGACTGGATAAGGTAGAGGTTGGATAGTGGTGCCTCAAGGTGGCAGCAGGATATCGGCAGCAAGTGTGACATGGTGGTATCTGGAATGCTCTTCCAGGTGCTGGAGAGCAAGGGATTCAATTTCAGCGATGTGATGTATGAAGCAGGGATTTCCCAGTAGTACTATCTTGTGGAGGGAAATGAGATCGTTCTAGTATGCCTGTTCCCTGGAGGTTTGTTTTTGTAGTACCAAGTCTGTGATGACAGGGACTGGCAGAATGTGAGAAGGGAATGTCATTGTGAAAAGAGGGGTGGGATTTGGAGAAAGGAATTTGTATGGTTAAGCCATTTTGGGGAGATTCCACGCTTTAGGCAGAATTTGAGAAGTAGGATGTGGGACTAGGTTTATCCAGTGAAAGGAACACAATTTTGAACTGGTACAGAAAGATAGATATCCAACATGACAGAAATAGTGTAAATGGGAATGTCATGGAAATGGGAAAATAGATGTTGATGGTTGTAGAAGCAGCTGGATAAGAGAAAAGACGCATAAAAATACGTAAAGAAGGCAGAAACACAGACAAATATGCACAAATACTTCAAAATATGTAATCATGTGTGAAATCGTGTAAAAATCACAAATAAGTTAAAAACATACAGAATCTTGGGAGGAAAGAAACGGAAGAGTTTTGGGAGTGTTTGTGTTGCAATAAGGGAAAGGAGAGGGAGGGAGTATGGGTTAGGTCGGGCACACAACCTTGTGTGGTATGAGCAGGAATGGAAAATAAAATGCTGAAGTACCTCAGCTTGAGGGCTGAAGTGGGATCAGTAGGATTGAATATAATTATGACTATTAAAGGAAAGAGTCTGTGGCATCAGATGCTGCATCAGCAGTCTGCACATTCATGTAGCTTGTGTTGCGTGTGGACAATTGTTGATACAGCTTTTTATATTGGTATGACTACCAACAAGCAGTCCACCATGATGAACAGCCAGTGCCAAACTGTGGCCAAAAGCAAAGTACACCACACTATGACACAGTATGCAGCTGAACATAACATGCTTGATTTCAATGGCTGCTTCACTACCTGAGCCATCTTGATCCTCTCTACCACCAGCAGCTTTTCTGAACTGTGCAGATTTGAGTTATCCTTCCAACACATTCTCTGCTCCCATAATTATCCCAGTCACAACTTATGGTACATGTTTTCCCATGTCTTCCATCCGACAGTTTCAAATCCCTCTGTCTTATTGTCTCCTCCCCACTCTCATCACCCACTCTCTGCCAATTCACCCATCCATCCCTCCCTACTCTTGTTCTTTTTCACTCCTTTTTTGCCCACCTCCCTGCCCCAGAACCTACTGATGCTGTGCCTGTTGTCAATCTAGTCCCTGCACGCGCTGCCAGACAGTGTTCCTGTCTCCCCTCACACACACACTACTATCCCTTCCCCTTCCCCATCACATCCAGATTGCTGCTTCCATCCCACATGATAGCTGAATTCTGGCCCAAGCTGCTGGAGTTGGCAGTCATTTTTACATGAGGTATGCTTGCTTGTATGTATGAATGGTGTATTTTCTAATTCTGTGGCCGAAAGCTTTGTGTGTCTTTTAATTGTGCCTGTCTACAACATAATGTATCATCTTTATGGTAACTACCAATCTATCTTTTCCTACATTGTTGATATTGCTACATGGTGTTTCCATTTTTTAATTTTGCTGAACAGTGTTTCTTCCATCCTACAACCCTGTGATGTTTTCCTTTGTTACTTTCCCTATAGCATTACTCTTCTCACTGTCCATTCTTTCTCTTCTTTCCTATGTTTATTGGTTTGGTGGTTACATGTGCTCAATGTTGAGGTCATCAGCACTACGTTTATTACAGGTTTCCGAACTGCCTCTACTTCCTAACCACACTGTATCAATGATTGCCTCATCACAATTCCAGCTCCATGTCCACAGGGATTGTTGATGTGGCATCTGACACCCCAGATTCTTTCCTGTGATAGTTGCAAATATATTTATTGCTAGTGATTCCAGTTCATCACCCATCCTGACATATTTTAGCATTTTATTTTCCACATCTCCCTGTGTCACACGAACTTGTGATCATCAACCTAAGTGTCCGCCCCCGGTAGCTGAGTGGTCAGCGCGACAGACTGTCAATCCTAAGGGCCTGGGTTCGATTCCCTGCTGGGTCGGAGATTTTCTCTGCTCAGGGACTGGGTGTTGTGTTGTCCTAATCAAATCATAATCATTTCATCCCTATTGACGTGCAAGTCCCTGAAGTGGCATCAAATCGAAAGACTTGCACCAGGCGAGTGGTCTACCTGACGGGAGGCCCTTGTCACACCCCATCCCCCTATCTTCCCTTTATCGCACCACACACACACACACACACACCTCATCCGTTCCTTTTCTCCCGTGTTCTTGTATGTTTTTAACACATAAATGCATGTCTTTACATGGTTTCATGCATTTTTATGTATTTTTACATATCTGTGCATGTCCCTGGCCCTCACAAACCTGGTACTGCATAAACACATCTCCATGGCGCAGGCATCACAATAGCACCTCAGCTCCATCTGGAAGATACTACTACTTTGAAATCCCTGCTTCATACATCACATCTCTGAAATTGAATCCCTTGGTCTCCAGTGCCTGGAAGAGCATTCAGGCACTAGCTCCATAAGTTATCCAACCTGCTGACATCCTACTTCCACCTTAGGTTACCACTGTCCAACCCCTATGCTATCCACAGTGTTCCTCCTTGTCAACACATCATAAATCCCAGACCCTGCCTAGCTGACCTTTTCAAGTTGCCACACCTTCAAGCCCCCTTCTAATGCTTCACTAAATCCAGAGCCGAAACAATCCCAGAATGCTTTCACTAACCTTTCCACCACATTCCTCAGGCCCACAGAAGTTTCAGTCCTATCCAAAGACCTCACCTTCAGCCATACACTGAAATTTAACCATGCTGGACTTGGCAAACACCTGCTCTCCCTCTCTTGATCACTGCAATGGAGACACTTCTTTGCCACCAATTGCCAAATGATGCCAACCTAATTCCAACATTGAACCCTGCCTTTTCCATTTCATACCACCATCCAACCATGATCCTACCCCACCCGTCCCCTCCCACCTAACCACTTGCTGGTCACCTTCCAGTAATTCCTTACCTCCAACTTAGCCTCACCATCATTCCCCATGTCCCTTCCTCAGAACACAAACCTTTCAGAAGAAATAATAGCCATATACAACCTAAAAACAAATCCTGACCTATCATCCTACCTGCAGGAAAAAGTTTCACAACTATTATTATGAATCACAGTGACTACCTGGCAGAAGGCCACCACCAGTTGTCTGACTCTTCTACGTATAAACATTGCCATAGTGATCTCATCCCAGAAGTCCAACACAATCTCCAATCCCTGCTTAAAGCCTTAGGGCCTTTGGAGAACCTCACCCCTGAATCCTTTTATGTCTTCACACCTATTACACTCTACACACTCACCTTCTACAAGCTCTCCAAAATCCGCAAACCCAACAATACTGGATGCCCCATTGTGGCTGATTATTGTCTCTCAACTGAAAGAATTTTGGCCCTCATTGACCAACACCTCCAACTAGTTGCCTGTAATCTAGCCACTCATGTCAAAGATACCAACCATTTCCTTCACTGAATCTCCAGCATCCACACCCATTTACCCTCTTGATCCCTACTTGTAACTGTTGACTCCACCTCCCTATACACCAAAATCCCTCACATACATTGTCTTACCACTATTAAACTACCTTTCCCAATGTCCATCAGGCTCCAAACACATTGTGTCATTCCTCATATACATTACTAACTTTATCCTAACCCACAACTACTTCTCCTTTAAAGGGAAGGTATAAAAACAATTCTGGGCAGAGCCATGAGCACCTGCATAGCACCCTCCTATGCCATTCACAACCTCAACAACTTATCTCCCATCCACTTCACCTGGTCCTCCTCTACCCAGGTGCTAGCTCCCTAGATGTTGACCTCCTCCTCTTTGATGGCTCCATCCACACCTCTGTCCACATTAAACCCACTAACCTCCAACAGTACCTGCATTTCAACAACTATCATTTCTTTCACATCAAAAAATCACTTCCATGCAGCTTGACCACCCAGGGATGGTGTGTCCACAGTGACAAGAACTCCCTTCCTCATTATGATGAGGGTCTCACTAAGGCCTTCACAGATAGGCACTGTCTTCCCAGACCTAGTCCGCAGACTGATTTCCAGTGCCATTTCCCATCACACCCCCAATCCTCCTACCACCCCCCAAGAACCAGCCACAAAGGAGTGCCCCCTTTGACACCCAGTACCACCCTGACTGGAGCAACTGAATCACAACCTTTGCCAGGGCTTTGATTACCTATAAAGGGCTTTGATTACCTAGCATATTGCTCTGAAAGGAGGGACATCCTACCTGAGATCCTTCCCACCCCTCCTTATGTGGTGCTCCATCGCCCACTTGATGTCTACATCATCATAATCCAGTTCTATGCCATTCCCAATCTCAATCCCTTGCAACAAGGATCTTACCCCTCTCATATGTAAAAAGTATTTGAATGCCCTCCTGACAACAATGACAGTACATCTGTTTATGTGTCAGTGCTTGTAGTTGTACGACAAGAGGAATACATTGAATTTAAGAATCTGAATTCTGGTACTTATCTGGTTGCTGCACTGATCTTCTTCTCCTTTCTCCAGCTGTTTTCAAAAGTTGGGTGATGGGTCATTTAATTATTAAAATGGACACAAAATGTTTTCCTTTGTTTATTTCCAAAAGCAATATCATCTCCTCATTACCATTCTATATCTATCACAATTTATAAAAGAACAGTTTTTTGTTCAACATTGCCAAGCTTCAAAGCATAAAAAGCTATTAATTCTGGCACTGATGTCTTTCTCTCTGACTGACTGACTGACAAAGCACTTTTCCTTTCTTTGTACACAAAAACAGACACTTTCCGATATGAGGGTAACACCACATTTACTAGTTAATTCAACAGTTTTATTTTAAAAACTTTGATTCTTGGAATTATATGATTGTTTGGTTAGTTGTATTTAGTTTTTACAATAAAGCAGATAACCAAAAAAATAAGAAGAATTCGCATTCTTACGTCTTTAATTTAGCTAGTCAAATTTGGTCATTAATTAATCTTTGAATTGATGTATAATAAATGTGATATAGAAATATAAATGCAGTTGTGCAAATATGCCTTTAGTTTGCATGCACTAATAAACATTTAAATAAAGTAATAAGCCATTCTACTTTTCCTCTAAACATGAATATGAAAATTGTAGAGAAATTATTTTATGGACATATGATATCTATCTGTTATGTGAAAAAATTGGTTCAATTATGGTGTGTGTTATATCTCCTTGCACTGACAAAGTCGTTAGTGTTTGTTTGTATACCTGATTTGATATAAATTTGGAAATGTAGTCTTAATGTGAAGAAAATGGTGTAGTATTGATTTCTTTGTTAATGATAAAAGAAGGTGTTCTGATGGCTTGTTTCATTATACATCCCCATCACATAATGTCAGACAGAGGCACTGGTTGAGAATGTGTGACATAACATGCCCTCTCTAAGATATAAAGTTTCTATGTAAAATTTTGTTGTGTGAATGAGATTCATAGAAATATTAAGTTACAGTCATGAAGAAAATTCTTGTGAATGAGATCAAAGGCATATTGCAATGCAGAAACAATTTCTACAAGAAACCATAGGTAACATGCCTGCGATCATTCACTAACAGAAAGAATAAGTGTATTAAACTTTAATTATATGATGGACATATAGATATATGCACATGTTAGTAACATCTTTGGCACAAGAGCTTTAATTGGTTAATATCATTTCTTTTAAATTAAAGCAAACTCAGCTTTTCAAGAAAGAATAATATGTATATATAATAATGTAGTGATAGGTATATTTATATGAAAGTTTATGAAAAGATTTTTTCATGTTGACATCTCTGCTGCACTTGTACTTGATTACTAGGCAGCAATAACATATTTTGTTATTGTTTAATCACACTGCATTCAGGAACAATGCTCAGATATAAGCATATATGTATCATGAGTAATTCTTTATGACTAAAAAGGTATTTCAAATGCTTGACCATTTAATATATTGTGAGGATGAGGAAGTTTGTTTGCCTTTTCCTCACTTGTGCACTGACAAATGGCAAGAGTGGGATTTCAAATTAACGGGGCCATAAAAGTTTTCATATGAGGTATTTATTTAAGTTTTCTAACAAAGATTTTAATCCAATTGCTTCACTTGTTAAGAGCTAATATTGTCATGTAGAAGAAGGTGCAATTAGATGAATGATGAACGCTAACTGCATTTAACAAAGGTTTATTCAGCACTTACACATACAAGAGTGTGGAGTGAACTGCCTCCAGCCAGAACACATACAATATATATGCAGCTACAGAACATTCCAGTACAATGATTCTTGATATTAATCGATACTTCTAGAATGTACTCGAACCGAATATAGAAATTAAAACTGTACAGTCCAGGTGAGTTTTGAACTCACGACCCTCCATGCAACAGTTTAGTATCATAACCTCTACACCACAGTGCTTCTCAGCTTCTTCTGCAACATTGCTCCCTCCTTAAGCGAACAGTGTCTCAGTGTTACATCCTCCTAGTACGGGAACGAGTCATCGGTCTTGCATACCCCAACTACCGATAACTGATGCTCGCCCTGGCAGTGATCTTCTTAGAACTTCTTTTGCTGCTACGCTCTTTGCCACCTTCCACTTGTTGCCTGTCACTGGAGATTCGAATTTACTCTGGGCTGCAGGATCCTTATAGGGCTTCATTCGAAGGATGTGGACCATATATCTGATCTTTCATCGTCTTTTGTCGGGATCGAAATCTTCAACTTCGTAAGTAACATCGGACAACTGTCTTACAACGTTATAAGGTCCAAAGTAGCGCCTGAGGAGCTTCTCAGAGGGACCAAGCTTCCGAACAGGAGTGACGATCCAGACGAGGTTACCAGGCTGGTAGACAACAGGGTGGTAGCTCGCCTCATACCTTTGGTATGAGCCTGCAACATGTGGAGTTGAGCTAGCTGCTGAGCTTCCACAGCTCTGATTAAAACCTGGCTGATGTAGTCATCATCCACGTCATCAGGATGTAACGGAAACACAGTGTCCATCGCTGTAGTCGCCTGAATGCCCATGCTCCAGGAAAAATGGCATAAATCCTCTGGTGTCTTGTTTGGTGGTGTTGTAGGCAAATGTCACGAAAGGTAGGACCTCATCCCAGTTGCTGTGCCCAACATTGACAAACATTGATAGCATGTTGGCCAAGGTCTTATTAAGGCATTCAGTAAGTTCGTTAGTTATGTTATGTTATGTTATGTGGTTTATTCATCTCATTACATACAATTTTCAAATCATTTGATTTGATGTACAGGAGACATGTCAATGTTTACAAAAGAAACTTTTTTCACTTTTTTAAGAGAACTACAAAAGTTTACATTATATTTTACATTTCTAAGTTACAGCTACACATGTACATAAAATAATAAATGTATTACAATCCCTGTGTTCAGATTGTGAAGCTGTCCTCAATGAATTCATCGACAGAATAATAACACTTTTCCACCAGGAGAGTAAAGAGCAATCTTTTCAGTGAACCAATCTCCATTTTTAAATATATTACTGCCTTTTATTTTATTGAAAATTTTTAACCCCATATACTCTGGCGTTTGGGCATAAAGTTTTAAACGATGTGTTGGAAGTTTGAAGTTATCTCTGTGGCGAGTGCTGTAGTTGTGGTCAAAACGGAAATTGTCTAGTGTATGTTGATTTCTATATAGGAACACCACCATCTCATATATGTAAAGTGAGGGGATAGATAGTACTTTTAAATTTTTTAACAGTGGTCGACAGGATTCCCATTTTTTTGCAACACACATGTTTCTAATTACTTTCTTTTGTAATACTAGGAGCCTAGTGACATTTGCTGAATTTCCCCAGAAGATTATGCCATAACGAATAACTGACTCAAAGTAGCAGTGATAAACTATCTTTCTGGTATCTATGTTTGTGGCACCTGACAAAATACACATTGCAAATGCTAAGTTGTTCAGTTGATTTGCTAAGTAATCTATGTGTACCTTCCAATTTAAATTTTTGTCAAGATTTAGGCCTAAGAACTTCACGTGGTTTGCTTCTGTGATATCCTGATCATTGCAAGTTATCTTTATTTCACTCCTTTCTACTGATTTAGCTTCAAATTGCATCATTTTGGTTTTAGTTACATTTAGTTTTAGTCCATTTTGATAGAACCAAGATTCAAGTTTTTCTAAAGTGTTTTTGGCTTTTTCTGGAATATTTTCAGATACCTCATTTTCAATTAGAACTGATGTATCATCAGCAAATAAGACTGAATGAACATCAATAGCAAGTGGTAGGTCACTTACGTAAAAAAGAAACAGATAGGGACCCAATATCGAACCTTGTGGGACTCCTTGGGGAACTGTTTTCCAGTCTGATGAATAATTGGTTCCATTTGAAGTTAAAATTACTCTTTGTTTCCTACCTGACAGGTAAGAGCTAAACCATTTTAAAGCAGTGTCTCTGATTCCATACATCTGTAATTTGTGGAGGAGTAATGCATGGTTCACTGAATCAAAAGCTTTAGTCAGATCACAGAATATACCTGTGACCTTTCTACCTTTATCTAACGTGGAGCATATTTTTTGGATAAACTCATTTATAGCATTCGCAGTGCTTTTACCCTGTTGGAATCCGAACTGGTTTTTAAAAATTATATCATTTACAGTAAGAAAGTTATTAATTTGTTTTGCTGCAATCTTTTCAAACACTTTAGAGAAGACCGGCAAGAGAGAGATAGGGCGGTAATTCCCCATATCTTCTGTCGATCCTTTCTTGAATAGAGGTTTGATATCACCATATTTCAATACCTCTGGAAAGCATCCCTGTTCATAAGATTGATTTATAATAGTTGACAGTGGTTGGGAAATAATATCATACACATACTTGATTACAGATGTTGTTATTTCATCCCACCCATGTGAGGTTTTGTTTTTTAGAGACAATATTTCCTTTTCCACATCCCTTTGGGTTATTTTTTCAAATTGTTTAAAAGATGTGTTCTGGCTGTTTTCCAAATTTGTGATGCCCTGATAGAATGTCATATCCACATCCGATCTTACTACGTTTAGGAAGAATTCATTGAAACAACTTGACATCTGAACAGGGTTTACTATAATTTCATTTTCATGTCTAATTTTCAAAATCTCATGAATTTTTACTTTGGCTCCTAGTTCAGACTGAACAACTGACCACACTGCTTTTGTCTTATTTCTGTGTTCTCGTATGAATTTATTATTTGCCATTTTTTTAGCTGCCGCTACAACTTTCCTAAATACAGCTTTATACTGTTTGACATAAATGACAAAATCTGGATTTCTGTTTGATTTTAACTCATTGTGGAGCTCTCTCTTTCTGGCACTAGAGATCTTTATTCCTGTTGTAATCCATTTGAGTTTACCATTAACCTTCTTTTGCTTATACCTACGAGGAAATGATTCATTAAATACCTCTAAGAAACAATTTAAGAATTTGTCATAGTTAATCGAGCTTGAACTATTGTAGTCTACAGGCCAGCTTATTATACTTAATTTACTGCGGAATAAATCCATTTTACTTTTACTGAGATCCCTTTTTATACACACTTCTGGAGACTTTAGGTTATTTGCTTTTGGGAGCTCAATAAACAGAGCTGAGTGATCTGAAATACCCAAGTCTAAGCAGTATTTGTGCTTATTTCCACTGTCAAATATGTAGTTAGTAATAATATTATCAATGCAGGTCACTGATCTGCTGTTTTCCCTAGTGCCTTCAGAAAAATTTAGCTTGAAACCAGATTTCTGAATTAAGTCACGAAATTTTGTGGAATCATTGCTTTCAACTAAGACATTTAAGTTGAAGTCTGCTGCTATAACAACTTTTTTCTTACTTTCTTTCTGGAGTTTTTCCAGGAGGCATTCGAATTTGGTTGAAAACACTTTTGTTACCGCACATCCAGGAATTCTGTAGATTGCTATAACCAATGTATTCAGATCACTCAGCTCTACAGAGCAACTTTCAAACACGCTCTCTTCATTTAAATAATTAAAACTATCTCTTACTGTATAACTTATGGAAGAATTGACAAGAATGCAGGAGCCTCCACGAGATTTGCTTATTCTACAAAAGCTAGCAGCTACCTTAAAATTATTAATACTATTTAGTACTTTTATACTATCTTCTGTTAACCAGTGTTCATTTAGGCAGATTATTTTAATATTTACGGATTCTGAAAGCAGAATTTTTAGTTTGTCGATTTTTGAGAATTTACGATTTGGTAGTTCTGCCCCTAAGCCATTTATATTCAAGTGCATCAATAGATCATTTTTTCTTTTAGTTATTTCATGTGCATCCTTTGTTTGGTACCTAAACTTTTTATTTTCAGTTTGAATTTTTTCTTTGTCACCCCTATCACAATGAATTAGTTTCCCTTGCTTCTAAGGACTTTACACACGTCTATGAACATTTTACTAAGGTTCACAGAGCCTAATCTATTCAAGTGCAGGCCGTCTTTTCCCAGACACTTGCAGTTTAAGAATTTGTTTGGGTCAATGAATACTGCACCGAGTCTGTTGCACTGTTCCCTAATGCCGGTATTTATCCTGTTGATGTAAGTATCACTTACCGATCTTCGATGAATGATTCCACTAATTACCAGCCTGGCTGTTGGGTATACAGTTTTCGCCGATCTAATCAGATTCCGCGTTTCATTCACGATTTCTTCCTCACTGTTACTGCGGATGGAGTTTGTGCCCACGTGGATTAAGACACCTCTGTAATCGTCGGTACTTAAAGTTTTGTTACCAGTTTCGCCCGTGTTTCTTTTCGTGGACAATACATTCTTAAAGTGTTTGTTGAGCTGATGCGATCGGATTCCAGGTCGAACATCGACCTTGCGGTCCGGCACAATAACATTTTTTAATATAGAATCACCTATTAACAGAAAATCGTTTTTGTCATCTTCTTTGTTCGTTGCACTTTTACGTTTGCCCTTCTTATTATAGGAAACTGTTTTCCATTTATACTTATCACTTGTTTCACTGACAGAGTTCTCTGTTGTATTATTTGCCGTATTACACAAATGCGGATGTTTGCCACTTTGTTCAGTAATGGGTTGATTTCTACACACGCAGGATTTTCTTTCAATAACCAGTTCAGAATTTTCTTGTTTCAATGCTAAAATTTCCGCCTTCAGCGCTTCAATGTCACTTTGAAGCAATTTAATAACTTCTTCTTTTGAGTTCACGGTACTTACGAGTTCGGCCGTCTCCATACGCAAACAATGTGGACACGACCATGGAAACTCGTCTTTTATGAGTTTTAAATTCACTTTCGCGCATTTTTCATGAAACCAGTAGTTACACTTCACACAAAAGATGCCTTTCATGACGCGTTTCGAACATTCCCTACACGATGAACTATTTAATTTAACCTTTTTTGAGGACTGAGATGTGTCACAACACTCTTCTATCGGCGCCATCTTACCTAGTTTGTGGATGATAGGCAGTCATCATATGATGAGTAATGTTGCACTGACGGTTTACCTCTATCACAAGATTTGATTGAAAAACTTTCCCTCGATCCAGAATTAATGACCTTGGGGCACCATGTTTTAGTCAATGTCTTCCACGATGAATTTGGCTACCTCGGATGCTTCGGCTGTTTTCACGGCTTTTGTAATGGCATAGCATGTCACATAATCAGTGCAAACAATAATCCATCTATTGCCACTAGCAGACATTGGAAATCGTCCGAAGAGGTCAATCCCAACACTGTGGAAAGGCGTTTCAGCTGGTGGAATTAGTATGAGATGGCCAGGTGGTTTCTGAGGAACTGCCGTTCTCCTCTGGCACTCCTGACAGAGCAACGCATAGTGACGGACATTCCTAAATAAACCTGGCCAGAAAAATCTCTTGCGGATTCTATCACATGTCTCAATGAATCCTAAATGTCCATCCTCTGGTGTGTCATGGAATTTCTGAAGAACATCTAAGCGCATGTGTTTAGGAATCACTGGTAGCCACCTCTTTCCAAACGCATCAAAGTTTTTCTTGCAAAGTAAAACTACCTTAAATTGTCCTTTAACATCTTCTGACCAATTTAATGCAAGCATAATTTGAGATATATTGGCGTCCTTCTTCTGCTCAGCAGAGAGATCCTGGTGTGCAGTAAGACAGTCTCTATTCTCATCAAAGTCTTGATGGTCTTGCTTAGGATTTCTTGAGAGACAGTCAGCATCTTGGTGTTTTCTTCCATTTTTGTACACTATGGCAATTTTATACTCTTGAAGATTTAGTGCCCACCTGGTGAGTCATCCTGTTGGATCCTTAAGACTTGTCAATCAACAAAGTTAATGGCCTTCCATAGAGATACTGTCGAAATTTGCATGTGGCCCAGGTCACAGCAAGACATTCCCTTTCTGTAGTTGAGTACTTTCTCTCGGCTTTTGTAAGTGTCCTAGAAGCATAGGCTATAACCTCTTTTCCATCCGAAATTTGCACCAATCCCACACCCACTGGCATTTGCGTAGTTCTGTAGGTGCTCTCTCATCATACAAACCAAGTATAGGGTCGGTCGTCAGAGCTTTTCACGGCACATTGAAAGAATCTTGTTGAGCACCACCCCAGATAAATTTAGCATCAGCTTTTAACAACTATTGGAGTGGCCTGGCTTTGATACAAAAGTCTTTGATAAAATGACGGTAATAAGAACATAATCCAAGGAAGCTTCTCACATCTCTAATACTTTTAGGAATAAGAAATTCCATTATAGATCTCATCTTTTCTGGGTCTGGCCACATACCTTCGTTTGACACAAGGTGTCCAAGTATTTTGATTTCTTTTGCTCCAAAGAGACATTTTATTGGATTAAGTTTCAGTCCGCTCTGCTGGAGACACTTAAGAATGGTCTTCAATCTTTTTATGTGTTAATAAAATGTCTCTGAGAACACCATAATGTCATCTAAATAACAAAGACACATCGTCCAATTCAGGTGACTTAGAAGATTACCCATCATCCATTCAAAAGTTGCTGGTGCATTACACAAACCAAACGGCATTACCTTAAACTCATACAGGCCCTCAGGGGTGATGAGTGCAATTTTCTCACAATCAGCCTCATCTACTTCAATTTGCCAATATTCCAAGTACATGTCCATGGTTGAGAAAAATTTAGCCCCCTTCAGACAATCTAGTGTATCGTCAATTCATAGAAGAGGGTAAACATCCTTTTCTGTTATCTTATTAAGCTTCCTGTAATCAACACAAAAGCACCAACTGCCATCCTTCTTCCTGACCACTGGTGACAACCGTGCGCTCTGTGAAGGCTGAATGATGTCATTCTTCATCATTTTCTCTACCTTGTCATGAATTATTCGATGTCCTGTTGCTGACACATGGTATGCTCTCTGGCTTATTGGTTGATGGTCTCCAGTGCTAATCCAGTGCTTCACCATCGATTTGTCTAATTTGCTCTTCACTTGTGGATTGAAGTATTCAGAGAACTCTTGGAGAATGGCAAGTAGCTTCTTCTGTTGTTCCTTAGTAAGATCTGGTGATAGTCGAGCTAGAAGATCTTGTCTCATAGTGGTAGTGCTAATTTTGCCCACAGACTCGGCATGGGAGGTTTCTATGATGCTCGGCTGTTCTTCAGTTAACAGCTCAGCATTTGCTATGCACATGCATCTTGGAAGGATCTGCGGTTCTCGGCAACAGTTAAGATGGCGGCTACAGTAAAAGTTAAGCAAGTGTCCTTCCAGAAAAACGTAAATTTTGCCGTAAAAAAGAAATCGTGTGAAAATTGTAAAGACGAAATCAAGAAACTGAATGAACGCATAACGAGCTTACAGTTCATAATCAGCAGTTTGAAAACGGACATTTCGAAAATACAACAAGAAAATAGTGAACTGAACACGCTAAAACTTGTGCGAGATAGTTCGTCCGTTACGGAAAAGTGGTCAAATGTAAAGTGCAAAAACAGCAAGTCCAAAGTGCAAATTCGGAAAACCTGCGAAAGTTACGCAAGCCTTGTGCACGAAAACACATTTCAAGTACTTTCGATCGCCGATAGTGAAAATGCAACTTACAGTTCGCATGAACGTTGGGAAAAGCAAAATGGCACTTTGGGGAATAAGGAAAGAGAAGAAAATTTACTGACGCAAACAACTGTGAAGGAGGTCAATATAAATGTGCCGACCAAAAATTGTGTCGAAGTGTGTGGTAAAACAATACAAAACGATTCGCAAATTGTGAACTCCAATAACAGGAAACTGTTTGTGTTTTCAGACAGCCATGGTCGTGGACTTCCTAGTAAACTAAGAGAAACAACTGAAACATTTTCGTGTGGTATAGTGAAACCGGGAGCCCCACTTAGCGAAATTAAAAAAATGACCGAATCCGCAGAGGCAAAAAATCTGCATGATAAAGACTTCGTTGTACTTATGGGAGGCGCAAACGATGTCTACAAAAATGAAACATTGAGTGCAACGCGCGATCTTAAACAGTGTCTGAGGAACCTCACTCACACTAACGTAATACTTGTCAATATTCCGCATCGCTATGATCTTGTAAGATGGTCATGTGTTAACAGGGAAATAGAAAGTGCCAACAGTCAGTTTGCAAAAATCTGCAAACATTTTAAAAACGTGAAATGCGTTGATATAAGCAGTATTGGACGTAGATTCCACACGCAACACGGACTTCACCTGAATGGCTTGGGGAAAAAATATCTGACAAGCCTGATAACCAGGGTAATAAAAAACCACCAAAACAAATTCAAAACCAAAACGATAATTGCATTGCCATCGCCTGACTCCATTACGAAAACACTTCAAAAAAATTCATTAGAAACTTCATCAGCAGCAGCAAAACATGTAAAAAAAGACCAAATTTTAACAGAAAGAACAGTGGACATCGATTTCAACAACAAAAGAACTACTGTTCCTCATCAGCCAAGTATTATTTTAGATGAAAATAACAAAAACGAGAAGACTCCAAGTTCACAAGGAAACACAGCAGTAGTGGTAGAACCAACATTTGAAGTGTCAGAAACAGCACCACCATCAACAACAACAAATAGAAGGCTGTTGGACAGAAGAAATGCTGAGCCTCCTTCTCATCTCAACGATTTTTTATGTGTGGGCCCGAAGAAAAAGAAGGGACAACAGTAGGTAGTGTCAGGTGTCTCCTCTCTCCTGTCTCAAGGCAGACTCCAATGGATTCTCAGTCAGGTAACAGCACTAATAGAATGAAAAAGCAAGAGGAAGGCATCTCTTTCTTTCATCAAAATATAAGGGGCCTCTTAAACAAAATAGATCAACTCCTTATTAACATTAGTGAAAAGGACAGTATAAATAATGCCCAGATTTTGTGCTTAACTGAGCACCATGTTACTGATAAATGTGCCTTGCCATCTATAGCAAGTTATACTTTAGTAACATACTACTGTAGGGAAAGTAAAGATAAAGGTGGAGTAGCAATTTATGTTAAGGATAGTGTAGCATACAAAGCTATAGATATCAAGAAATATTGTGTGGAACAACAATTTGAGGCATGTGCCACAGAAATAACAACTAAATTCTATCCAATAATAGTGTTGGCTGTCTACAGGGCTCCTTCAGGTGACATAAAAACTTTTCTGCATTCAATGGAACTCCTTCTGTCATGGTTACTTTCAAAAGCGAAGGATATTGTAGTATTAGGTGATTTTAATATAAACTTTTTGACAGAAAATAAGAATAAAATAGACTTTGAGATTGTGATGAACTTACTCAATCTGACTTCAGTAGTAAATTTCCCAACAAGAATTACATCCGAGTGCCAAACTATGATAGACAACGTTTTTTTAGATGTAAATAGACATCAGAATTATATTGTCAGGCAGGTTATAAGTGGGCTTTCAGATCATGATGGACAAATTCTCACTATTTATGACGTTAATCTGTTCAAAAAAGAATTTCCTCGATGGAAAGTCATAAGAGTAATTAATGAAAAGGCGAAAGGAACTTTCAACCACAGGTTGCAGCAAATGGATTGGTCTTTAGTATATAGCCATGATGATGTTGATACTAAATTTAACTGTTTTATAAATGAATTCTGTGCTCTTTTTGAAGAAATATTTCCCAAGAAATGGGTCAGAAACAGTGCTTCCAATTCTGTAAGCAAGCCTTGGATTACAAAAGGTATAAAACAGTCATGTAAAACCAAAAGGGAAACTTATGCTGCAATAAGATTCTGTAAAGATGTAGAAAAATGGGAACACTATAGAATATACTGTAAAATTTTGAAGAAACTAATACAGAAATCAAAAGCCCTTTATTATGAGAAGAAAATAGATAATTCTAATAATAAAATAAAAGCAATTTGGAGCATTGTAAAAAAAGAAACAGGAAGAGATGCAACAAGTAAAGAAGATATAAATAATATCAGATATGAAGGTATCCTAATAGATAACCCCAAAAGGGTGGCTGAGATTTTTAATAAACACTTCCTATCAGTATCTCAACAGATTGGTTGCAAGCCCGATGTTGATGAAGCTGTAACTCTTTGTCAAGCTGTATATTCTAACACAATTTCAGAAATGCACCTTAATACTGTCACTGTAGAAGAAATTCAAAAAATCATCATGTCTCTAAAAAGTACGAATTCTGCAGGGGTTGATAATATATCTAGTAATTTATTGAAATATTCTTGTGTGTGGATAAGGGACATTCTCTGTCATATTTTCAATGCTTCCCTTCAGAAAGGTGTTGTTCCCAGTAGACTTAAGTATGCCATTGTGAAGCCCCTGTTCAAAAAGGAGGATAAAGCTGAACTAACTAACTATCGACCTATCTCTTTGCTGACAGCTTTCTCCAAAATTCTAGAAAAGCTAATACATGTAAGAATTACTGATCATCTCATGAAGAATGGAGTTCTCAGCAAAAGCCAGTTTGGCTTTCAAAAGGGCCGTTCAACAGAAGACGCAGTCTACGCACTTGCAAATGAAGTTCTAGAAACCCTTAATGAAAAAATGCTAGCACTTGGTGTCTTCTGCGATTTATCCAAAGCGTTTGACTGTGTTGATCACCAGATTCTCTTGCAAAAAGCAAAATTAGTAGGAATAAGTGGTGTTGCAGGCAATTGGCTACAGTCGTACCTCCAAGACAGAAAACAAAAAGTTGTGTTGAATAGCTCGGGTGGAGTATGTGACACTTCCTCAGATTCTGAATGGAGTTCCATTACATGTGGAGTGCCCCAGGGCTCAATTCTTGGGCCACTATTATTCCTGATTTTTATAAATGATCTACCATCATGTACAAGCCTGCCGTGTAAATTTACATTATTTGCTGATGATACCACAATTTTTATGAGCAGTAGAACAGTCAACAATCTTGAGGAACTCAGTAATCACATACTCTCAGATATGGTTAATTGGTTCAAGGTGAATGGTCTCTCATTAAATTCCAGTAAGACCAGCTTTATTCAATTCTGTACAAAAACAGAAAAAGAGAGAGAGATAAGTGTGACATGTGGTAATCAACCAATAGTCAGAATGGAAACAACAAAATTTCTTGGAGTGCACATTGACAAGAAAATGAACTGGTCTTCACATATTATTGATCTCTGTAAGAGGCTTAGCTCTGCTACCTATGCTTTACGGGTTGTCACTACATGTGTTGAACCTAACACTGCAAAAGTGGCCTATTATGGCTATTTTCATTGTCTCATTGAGTACGGAATTATTTTTTGGGGCAACCAGCCATTAGCAAGGAAAGTGTTCATTGCACAGAAGCGAGCTTTAAGAATTATATGTAGATTGCGCCCAAGAGACTCTTGTAGAAATAGTTTTCGTAATCTTAAAATATACACAACTACATGCCAATATATTTTTTCTCTCATGTGTTTTGTTTGTAAAAATATAGATATATTTCAACCAAATAGTAATTATCATGAGCATAACACACGGAGGAAGAATGACATACACAGTGAACTCAGAAATTTGAGCTTGGCACAAAAGGGTGTCCATTACACTGGAGCAAAACTCTTCAATGCTCTTCCTCCCGAAATAAAGACAAAGATTCATAACAATAGCGAGTTTAAGAAAGCACTAAAAATATTTCTGCTAGAAAAAGCTTTTTACAGTCTAGATGAATTTTTAACTAAATAAATTGTAATATTTTAATATTATATAATATAAGTTGACATAATGCCACTACGAATTTTATTTAACCTGAGATCTGTATCTGTGTGTGCTCCGTATCTGTTTTCTGTAGTGTTTTAATAATTCTAAGAAAATATGTATTTTCTTTTTCTATATTGCTGCCCAAAGAATTTACTGTATAAGTTTTTATATAATTATGTACTCAAATTTCTGTATATGCTATAAGATTATCAGACTGTATTTGTAAAAAACTGACTCGTTCCACGTCCTTGTGTATTCAACACAGTTGACCTATGGAACACGAAATAAATCAAATCAAATCAAAATCCAAAATTCACTGAATCCATTCTTAAACGAGACGACAGAGGCTGGTATGACCAAGTTATTCTTCAGTGGTATGCTTCTCTTACATTCCACTTCATGACCCATGGGTTGATGCATGACAGTTACTTTTCAAGCACTGATTGCAGGAATGATCACTTCATCCAGCACACACAGTCTCCAATCACTCTGATGTGCATCTTCCTGTTCACAGTATCTCATCTCATCTAGCGTAATATTTGAGCTACCACAATCTATAATTGCCTGAAAGCTTTCAAAAAGTCCCAGCTGAGAAGGATGTCATGACTACACTCTTGTAAGATGATGAATTCTAAGGGCCACTTATACCCACACGAATGGTACATCTTCCTGTAGGTTTTACATATTTCCCATTAGCCACCTTCAGCAGAGATGTTTCGTTGTCGACGAATATGGTTTTTCTACAACTTGCGACGGTACTTCTCCGAAATGACTGAATATGATGCTCCAGAGTCCACAAGAGCTTGGGCTGGTTGGCCATCCATAAGGATATTGACATAGTTTCCTATCATTTTTGTAGTGATTGACAGCAGAGGATTTTTCTCTTCGGCAGCCGCACCTCCAAGGAAGGTCGCACCCTTTAGTTTTCCAAGTTTCAGCAACTAAGTGATCAGCTGGAGCTTCTAGATGGTGTGGAGACCTTGATCAGCGTGTTGGGGAGCATCCTCTCCAGCAGCTAGCTTGTGGTGATGGTGACCTACATCATCCTGCACCCACATCTTCTTGTTCATCTTCGTCGTCCTGGACTTGGCATCGGCTAAGATCAGTCTGCTGTCTTCTGGTGTGGGTGTCATCAAATATCCATCTCCTTTCTCAACAATGTCCCAGTTGTTTGCAGTGAAAACATATTGGTTGGGTACCCTGGGTCCTCCAGACATCAGTCTTCCTTGGTGCCCAAACAGGTTCCTCATGTGGCATTATAGGAATGTAACTTCACCTGGGTCTTGACTTTTTTTCTGTTTTAAAGGGTACTGAAGGACGAGAGATTGGTTTCAATGTCTGTTCCACTTCTTCCCTTGTGACCTCTTGAAACATCTCAGTTTCTTGCTTGCCGTGCAATCCAAGTGCCTTCTGAACTTCCTCTCTCACTATCTGATGAAGATCACTTGTGTAATCAGTTTCTTCCTGCATCACAGACATCGATATGACGTTTGGAAGCTGTTCAAACTTCTTTCATGTAGTTCTTTTTTGATGCATTGTCTCGATATACTGGCACCATTTTATGAAGTCGTCTGCTGCCGAAACCTCCTTCAGGAGTAGGGCTTGATACATGTCCTCAGCAACACCCTTCATGAGATGTGCATCCTTATCTTCCTCCTCCATTCTAGGATCCACAATTTTACACAGCTCCAAGACGTCTTGAATGTAGGATGCTGTAGTTTCTCCTGGACGCTGTGCCCTGCACTTTAATTTATCTTCAGCCTTGCATTTCTGTCATTGTGTGTCACCGAAATAATTGTGCAGTTCCACGTGGAATACTTCCTAGCTTGTGAACTTCTCCTCGTTGTTCTCATTCCATTGCTTGGCAGTGTCCTCCAAGCAGAAAAATACGTGTCATCCTATTTGTTATGTTTGTCTATACACTCATATACCTTCAGCCATTTGTTTGGGCCTTGGCCATTGTCACCAGAGAACCCAGAAATATGTCTCACATGGTGGCACACAGTTGCTGTCATTCTAACATCCTCTTCATCTTCTGTCTTCGGTAGATTGCAATCTGTTGAATATGGCTCGAACTCTGGTTTCTTGCCACGTAAATGGCGGCTCTGCCGTGGCCTGATGGGAGCCACTGTGTTGTCGATAATGTATGCTATCACAAGTTCCAATATCTGGCGCCTCCACCAAAAAAAAGTCACATAGAAGAAAGTGTAATTAGATGAATGACGAACACTAACTTCACTTAATGAAGGTTTATTCAGCACTTGCACATACAAGAGTGCATACTGAACTGCCTCTGGCCAGAATACATACAGCTACAGAACATTCCAGTACAATGATTCTTGACATTTGTGGATAGTTCTAGAATGTACTTGAACTGAATACAGAAATTAAAATTGTATAGTCCAGGTGAGTTTTGAACTCATGACCCTCCATGCAGTAGTTTAGTATCATAACCACTACACCACGGTGTGGCTGTTTCTTCTGCAACAATATTTACTGATCATGAGACTTATTTCTTATTTTCCTTAGGTGCATGATAGTTTTAAATACATGTACATTTTACAAGCATAATATTAGTAATTACTATCATAGTATTAAAAACAGTTTAAAAATGTACAGACTGAAAATACCTGATTGTTTCAGATATTAGTGTGAATGTTCACAGATATACTTGAATATCATACTATTTTGTCTTCAATGAGACTTTTTGTCTTACGTATCTACACTTAAAAATTTGTTCGGGTGCTTATAAATAAAGTATTTTACAATTTTATTTGTCATGTTTGCACTTTTCTCACATCTGCCAAGAACTGTCCATGAGTAGATGCATTTATTTTATTTCCTTTCCTTGTTTTCAAAATTCTGACAGGAATCTTTTATCAGCACTCTTTGTTTTTAAACAATGAAACAAACGAAGCATTCTCTTAAACAAGAAAAATATTTTTATATAACAAGTATCGGTAGTGCAGGATACATATTGGTACACATATTTAATAGAGTACCGAGATTTATGTATAACCTTGATTGGTATTATGTCATGTACTTAGCAAACAAATACTGAGCACATGTTGGAAGTATGTATGCAATTAGTTTGTGAAAGACTTTGTCAACTAGAGAGAGCCATTTGTTTTAAATTCATAGGCACAAAAATAGTTTTGTTTGTGTTCTGTAGAACGGGCAACAAATATTAATATTCTCTATTTTTCTTATTATTTTTTATTTACTTGGTCAGATAGCTTTCACACTCAAACAAAAACTTGCATTGGTACCAGTAATCAGACGTTTTACAATAGTTTTTCTTAAGCTATACAAGTTAGGTTATTAGTTTATGTTTCAACTCCAACTTTTAATGTTTCACTAGTTTTAGTATCAAAACACATTTACTGCTAGCCAACACAAAGCATAAAAAGAGTCCCTACCCTGAGGCCTTTCTACAGTAAAAACACCACTCCCCTGAAACATTTCAAAAAATTTCATCATCATTTGCATCTACAAGGCACTTTTGTTAAATGCCTTCATGTGTCAACAGGTACCTAAACTCCTCTGCTCTTTAATGTAATAAAGTAAATGCTCTGTCCGTGAATAAACATGTATACACATATTTTGCTAAATTGTTATTATCTCCCCCTGGTTTGATACATACCTCTCACACAACTTTCATACATTGTTGCAGCTTGCATAATACATTTAAAATTCCAATGGTTGTCACAGCCAACAATGTCTGTCTGACCTTTCCCCACCTCACCTTTTTCCTTTTGAATTTGTAGTTACTGATTTAAAGTTATTATAGTTTTTCATAAGTAGATATTTATGCAAGTAATAGATATTAGATGAGTTTTGATAACAAAGACACTTGTATAAATTGATATTAAATAGTTTGGTGAATGACTATTTAAGTCATATAATACACACAGCTAAGAAGATTAATGTGTTGTCATAGTTTATAGGTCTATGTTCTGATACTGTTTCATGGTTAATCTGGCAGGGCTTTGCCATTAGATATAGTGCCTGTATATCTGTAGTTCAGTGGCATTGTGTAATACAAATAACCTTCTGGATTTTGGATACACCAATCCTTCTGCATCATGGATTCTTTTCCTATTTCTCCTTTCTTTTTCATAATAATCTTGACACTGACTTCTGTTCCCCAGGTAGGAGACGAGATACTGGCAGAAGTAAAGCTGTGAGGATGGGGCGTGAATCATGCTTGGGTAGCTCAGTTGGTAGAGCACTTGCCCACGAAAGGCAAAGCTCCTGAGTTCGAGTCTCGGTCCGGCACACAGTTTTAATCTGCCAGGAAGTTTCATATCAGCACACACTCCACTGCAGAGTGAAAATCTCATTCTATGTTCATGACGTCTTTAAAATCCTTAATAAATTTTATCCAAGCTACATGGTTTTAATTACAGTAGGTTCTACAAATCCTTCCAATTTCTCTCCTGTATCTTTCAGATGAATTGCTGGACAGATGATAGACTGGGATTAAGATATCTCTAATTTTGGTATAGTCAAGTTCGAGATGTAAACCATGATCCATTATCTGAGAGGATAGCTTTAGGTTTCACAACCTCATTGAAACAGTCACTGATAAATTTTGTAATTAGCTCTTTACTGGTTGCTTTTTTAAGTAGGTATAGTTTCATTAGTTATGTGAAAATGTGTACAATTACAAACAATGGAACATGCAGGATGGAATGTAACAATATTATTAGAAGAAAAGTTGCTACTCACCATATGGCAGAGTTGCTGAGTCGCAGATAGCCACAACAAAAAGACTCACAGAATTAAAGCTCTTAGCCATTGTCCTTCGTCAACAATAGACATACATATGCACACACATGGGCGCGCAAATGCAAATCACACATACAACTGCAGTCTCAGGCAACTGAAACCACACTGCCAATTACGAAAATATAGCAACAACCCCCTTTGATTTTTGGCAGAGGTCCATATATGTCGACTATGATAAGATCTACATTTTTATCTGGCATCAAACCCCTGCTTATTACTAACTTTGACTATTTGACGTCTGTGACAGGCAGTAACTTTCTTTTTTACTCTCCTAGTAATATTATAAAAGTATATGTCTTCTTGTATTTTCTGTGTACATTTAGTGGTTCCACAGTGTATAAAGTGAGTGTACCAATGCATTGTTCTGCCCAGGATAGTTTCCTATTGTCTAAGTCAGGTTTGTACCTTCTAGACAGTATTCTGTTACGGACAATATAATACTGGTCAGTTGTTTCCCCAACTTTATTCCTAGAAAGCTTCTAATTGGTCTCCAGTTGTCATCATGATTTTGATTTCTTCTACTATCTTCAAAAATGTTCAATTTTTTTCTTCTTCTTTTACTCCCTTTAAATACATAAACAGATGTTCTTCATCCCCTCTACTGTTCTCTGTGTCATTTCTTTTCCCTGGATATATTTTACATCATAATCAAACTGCTGTGAAAACAATGACCACCTGGTAATTCTGTTGTGATAAAGCTTACATACCTGAATATAACATAATGCTTTGTGGTCAGTATATATGATTACTTTATGACCCAAGACGTAGTTCTTAAAATTATGGAAGGCCCAATATATGGCTAATAATTCTTTCTCTGTTATAGTATAGGATTTCTCATGTTTCTGTAAGACTCTGCTGGCAAAAACAATTTACTCTGGTTCTACGTTTCCCCCTTCTACCTTTTCTTGAAATCCAGTGCTACTGCTATCAGTCATAATGCAAAAGGGCAGAGACATAAAAGGTCTTGACAAAATTGGGACTTGACATAACTGTTTTTTTATTTTTTTTATTTCAACAAATGCAATGTGGCTCTCTTGATTCCAGTAAAAAAAAGGCAGGAAGCATGATTGGATTTACTGTCCTATCCACATTGAGGTCTTGGCTCTTGATTCCAGTCCCATATGGTGTTTGTTATAACCTTTAATCACTAATAAATTGTGTGGATATACAAACATAGAAACAATAGCTGGTTACATGCTACCAATTCCGTATCGGTCATTCGACTGCCGTGCCGTGACATGCGTCTGGCGCCGTTCGTAGCTAGGTGGCGCTCCCGCGCTCAGCCGAGTTGCGGAGTGCCTCTATCGCCGTTTGCGCATACTGACGTGGCGGCACTCTTAAATGTCGTGGCACTGTCACAACACTTTTCCCCCCTTGAAAAAAAACACTCACTTCCTGGGAGATACGGACACTGCGGAGACATCCATGGCCTCTTGGGAGGCCCCGAGAAGATCCCACGGAGAAACACGAGAGTACGGCCGAAAATGTCCAGGACGGAAGCCCGTGCGTGGAACGTGCCTCCTGGACAAGATGATGGGTGAAAACTCCGGAGCAGCATCCATAGGTGTCGTGGACCTGGGGGTGTGCTCCAGCGAGATGGGTCCCGGAGAAGGCGGCATCGCGACTGGGGCCGGGTCCGGCGTACTCCGAAGCGGTAGCGACGTCGACTGCAGCTACATGCATGGGAGATTGGCAGCAGTGACAGGACTGGCTTCTCGGGCTGATGGAGGTGAAGGAAGGGGCGGTGGCACCAGCGTGGCCACCACTCGTGTGTGCATCTGGTCGTAATGGCGAACAACCATGCCGTTGTCCGTACGTATTTCACAAAGCCAGCGGCCGCAAAGAGCCTTGACCACCCCTGGAATCCATTTAGGGCGAGATCCATACCCTCGTGGCCACACGTCGGCGCCCACCAAGTATTTTCCCACACAAGGGGACACAGTACAAGGCCTGACAGGATGAAGCAGCTGCAGGAGAGTGCGCGGTTGGCGGCCATGCAAGAGTTCAGCAGGGCTGCGATCACCCAGAAGCGTGAAGCGATAAGAACTCAGAAAATGCAACAGAGCGTCATCTGTGGAAAAATCACCAAGGAATTTTTTCATCTGGCTTTTGAAAGCGCGGGCAAGGTGCTCAACCTCCCCATTCGATTGCGGCTGGAAGGGCGGTGCTGTAACATGATGAATCCCATGTCCAGTAGAAAAATCATGGAAGGCCTGCGAAGAGAACTGAGGGCCATTGTCCATGACGATCATGGATGGAAGACCTTCTAGCGCAAAGATTTTGGACAAAACCAGCGTCGTCGCCGCAGTGGTGGGCGACGGACATCGAACAACAAACGGAAACTTTGAGAAGGCGTCAATCAACAGCAGCCAATAAGTGCCGAGGAAGGGGCCGGCAAAGTCAGCGTGCACCTGTTCCCATGGCTGCACCGGGTCAGGCCATGGAGAGGGCATTGTACGGGGTGCAGCCAGTTGTTGAGCACACTGACCACACGCAGCGACCATTTGGGCTATGTCCGAATCAATACCGGGCCAATAAACGTGCCTGCGGGCCAGGGACTTAGTCCGAGAAATCCCCCAATGACCTTCATGCAACAGTTTGAGAACATCTTTGCGAAGAGAGGCTGGCACCACGACCCATGGAGATGCGCATCCGTGGCCAGAAGAACAACACCATCATGAACAGACAGACGAAGGCGCAAGGCATGGTAGTTGCGAAGGGGATCCGATGCCTGGCCCTTGGTCCTGTCCGGCCAACCCCGTTGAATAAAACCGATCACCTGACTCAGGACCGGGTCCTGTGCAGTAGCCGAAGCGACCTGCGACCCTGTAAGTGGAAAACCCTCGACCACACAACGTTCTGGCTCATCAATGTGGAAACAGAGTAGTTCATCTTGATCGAAAACTGAGTCAGGGCCCATCGGCAAACACGACAACGCGTCAGCATTGGCGTGCTGGGCCGTGGGGCGATAGTGAATCTCATAGTGAAAACGAGACAAGTATAAGGCCCAACGTTGCAGGCGGTGAGCTGCCTTATCCGGAAGCGACGCCGATGGGCTGAACAGAGACCAGCGGCTTGTGGTTGGTGATGAGGTGAAACTTAGATCCATACAAAAAAATGCTGAACTTTTTAGAGCATAAATGATAGCGAGCGCCTCCTTTTCGATTTGAGAATAACGCCGTTGCGCATCGTTGAGGGTCTTGGAAGCACAGGCGATGGGTCGTTCCGACCCATCCTCATACCGATGGGCGAGAACAGCCCCTAGGCCATACTGGGACGCGTCAGTTGCCAGAACCAAGTGCTGACCTGTACGGAATGTGGCAAGACAAGGCGCTGACTGCAAATGAGCCTTCAGGCAGACAAAAGCCTGCTCACACTCGTCGGACCAACAGAAAGGAACGTTTTTGCGTAACAGCTGATGCAGAGGATGAGCTACTGCCACCGCGGATGGAATGAATTTGTGATAATAAGCAATCTTGCCTAGAAACGCCTGAAGTTCTTTTACCGTAGATGGCTGGGGTAGAGCGATAATGGCCGCAACATGCTGACGTAGAGGACCTATACCCTCACAGGACAGGTGGAAACCAAGGTACATGATGGAGGGTTGGAAGAACTGTGACTTGTCCAGATTGCACTTCAACCCAGCTGAATGCAGTGAACGCAAATTGCGAAGGTGCTCCTCAGTGGAGGCCCCCGTGACAACAATGTCATCCAGATAGTTTATGCAGCCGGGAACGGAAGCCGTGAGCTGTTCCAAAAACCGCTGAAAAATGGCCGGCGCGCTAGCGATGCCAAACGGTAACCGCTGGTACTGATACAACCCACAAGGAGTGTTGATGATGAGAAATTCCTTGGAAGACGCAGCCAACGGCAACTGATGGTTCGCCTCCGATAAGTCGAGTTTGGAAAAGAACTGACCCCCAGCAAGCTGGGTAAATAACTCCTCAGGACGGGAAAGAGGATAAGTGTCAAAGAGGCTTTGAGCGTTGACAGTGGCTTTAAAATCACCACACAATCGCAGACTCCCGTTTGGTTTAGAAACCACCACGATGGGCGATGCCCATTCGCTGGAGGTAACAGGAAGGAGAATCCCTGAAGCTGTTAACCTGTCTATCTCAGCCTTGACAGGTGCACGCAAAGCCACCGGAATAGGGCGTGCCCGGAAAAACTTAGGGCGAGCTGTAGGTTTAAGAGTAATTTGGGCTTCAAAATCCTTGGCACAACCCAGACCAGCAGAGAACACGGACGAGGATTCAGAACACAATCCATCCAGCTGTTGATATGGAATATCCTCAGATATGAGGTGCACATCATCATCAATGGAGAACCCGAACAACTGGAAAGCATCATAACCGAACAGGTTTTCAGTGCCCGCATGATCCACCACATAAAACGTGAGGGGCCTAACAACAGACTTGTAGGCAGTGGAAGCATCAAACTGGCCAACGATAGGAATTTTCTGTTTATTATAAGTTCTCAGATTTTGCGTAACTGGAGACAAGGGAGGGGAGCCCAGCTCCAAATACGTGCGAGAATTAATGAGAGTTACTGCAGAGCCAGTGTCCACTTGCATGCGAATGTCTTTATCCAGAACACGAACAGTAACAAACAACTAATTTGTTTGAGAAAGCACACAGTTAACATCCATGTCCGATGCCTCGTCCTCGTCGACAGGAACTTTAGGGGACTGACACACAGAAGCAATGTGGCCTTTTTTCCTACATGAATTACACTTGGCCCAATGTTTTGGACACGTGGTCCTGTCATGCTGTACGAAACAACGTGGACAAGAAGGAAGTGCGGAACGAACCTGCTTCTGTGGTTGCTGTTTTTGCTGCGAGCGTGTCGGCCCAACGCGACGTTGTTGACGCGAGTGAACCGCTGCCACATCATCGGTCCCCTGGGAAACAGGCAAATTGTCCATGTCGAAAGTGGTCTGTATAGTGCCTAAATCACACCACGTGTCTATTTGCGCACCAGCAGCGTGAGACACTTCAAAAGATTGAGCGATGCTTAGAACTTCCGACAACGATGGGTTTGGCAGTTGTAAGGCACGTTGCCGAACTTCTTTATCAGGAGCAAGCCGTAGAATAGCATCCCTAACCATTGAATCAGCATAAGACTCATGATGAGTGTCCGTGACAAACTGACGTTTCCTACTCAGACCGTGTAGTTCCGCCGCCCAAGCCCGGTAAGATTGATGGGGCTGTTTACGACACCGGTAGAACGCCACACGGGCGGCAATGATGTGGGTGTTTTTTCGGTAATAGTTAGACAATAAGTCACACATTTCTTGGAAGGATAGAGAGGCAGGTTCCCACAGCGGTGATAACTGAGATAGCAGCTGATAGATCCGTGGGGAAATCCAAGATAGAAATAATGACTTACACATAGGAGCGTCGACAACGCTGAAAGCCAAGAAGTGTTGCCGCAAACGCTTCTCATAATCCTCCCAGTCTTCAGCGGCCTCGTCGTAAGGAGGGAACGGAGGCAGAGAAGAGGAAGGACAACACCTGAATAGCAGCTGTCAGCTGTGTTTGTTGTTCAATGAGCACTTGCATAAGCTGTTCCATGTCTGCCCCGACACGAACACACAAATCCACAACGCAGGAACAAAAATATCCCATCCTCATCGCCAAAAAGTGTTATAACCTTTAATCACTAATAAATTGCATGGATATACAAATGTAGAAACAATAGCTGGTTACATGCTACCAATTCTGTATCGGTCATTCGACTGCCGTGCCGTGACATGCGGCCGGCACCGTTCGTAGCTAGGTGGCGCTCCTGCGCTCAGCCGAGTTGCGGAGTGCCTCTATCGCCGTTTGCGCGTACTGATGTGGCGGCACTCTTAAATGTCGTGGCACTGTCACAACAGTGTTCTTTTTCAGTAAATTACATAAGCAAGTGACACAGAGTGCTTGATTATTTATGAATTTTCTGTGAAACCTATTAACCAAAACAGTGTTTTAATTGTTTTTTATTCTTGAGTACAGGAATCTTAGCAATGGTTTCAAACTTACTTCCATCTGGTGCAATTTCTTTTTCTGCTATACACATCAAAAAAAGTTTTGCATCACCTCGGTTCCGAGAGGCTTGGAACCTGTACAGAAAGTTGGAATACAGATCAACGTAAACATCATTTCCACCCTTTTTATTGCTCACAAAAACCATACATTGCATGTTGTACCACCATACAGCAAGACCTTCAGAGGTGGTGGTCCAGATTGCTGTACACATCAGTACCTCTAATACCCAGTAGCACGTCCTCTTGCATTGATGCATTCCTGTATTCATCGTGGCGTACTATCCACAAGTGTATCAAGGGACTGTTGGTCCAGATTGTCCTACTCCACAATGGTGATTTGGCATAGATCCCTTAGAGTGGTTGGTGGGTCACGTCATCCATAATCAGCCCTTTTCAGTCCATCCCAGGCATGTTTGATAGGGTTCATGTCTGGAGAACATGCTGGCCACTCTAGTCAAGCGATATTGTTATCCTGAAGGATGTCATTCACAAGATGTGCATGATGGGGGCATGAATTGTCATCCATGAAGATGAATGCCTCACCAATATGCTTCTGATATGGTTGCACTATTGGTCGGATTTTCCCCTTAAACAATGCTCTACCTTATAACTGACTGGAAGTAGCTATGGTATGAAATTTTCCTTGTGTTTTTGTCAGTGGCATTTACCAATATTTCCACTGCAAATGCAAAGCTACATAATTTGTTTACTAGATATTCCACGTATTTGTTCCAATTTAAATTCTTGTCTAGGTTTAGTTCAAATGGCTCTGAGCACTATGGGACTTAACTGCTGTGGTCATCAGTCTCTAGGTTTAGTCCTAAAAATTTCACAGAATCCACTTCTTGTATATTTTCATTTTTATGGTTTATTTTAATTTCCTGGAATGTTGACTGTTTTGGTCTGAACTGGATCACATTGGTTTTTGGGATGATCAATGTTAATCTGCTGAGATGAAACCATGTTTCTAAATAACCTATTGTATTGATGATGCAGACAGAGATAGTTCCTGGCTCATGCTTCTCATTTAATACAGATGTGTCATCTGAAAATAAAATAGATGGAACTTTTATATTGAGTGACAGATCGTTAATGTAGAATATAAAAAAAATAGGTCCTAGGGTAGAAACTTGAGAGATACCTTGTTTTATTGTCTTCCATTCAGAATAATAAATAGCTCCATTTTCAGAGACAATCTCTCTTTGTTTCCTATTGCACAAGTACAAGGTAAGCCAATGTATAACACTACTCCTAATTCCATACCTGTCATGTTTATTGAAAAGAAGTGCATGATTTACTGAGTCAGAGGCTTTTGTGAGTTCACAAAAGATCCCTGAAACTTTAATTTTATTGTCTAATTTTCAACAAACTCATTAATTGCATCAATAGTGCTTTTTCCACGTTGAAAGTCAAATTGTATTTTCAAAATAATCTCATATTTTTCAACAAAATTTTGAATTTGGATGAAAACTATTTTATTGAATACTTTTGACAGTAATGGAACAAGAGATATGGGATGACAATTTCCCATTTCCTCTCTTGACTCTTTTTCGAACAGCAATTTTACTTCTGCATACTTTATCACCTCTGGGAAACATCCGCATCCCGCCCCAGTCGAGGTGGAGGTCCCGGATGTGTAGCTATCATCTCGTACGACCACCAGCAGCATCAAAGCCCACACTGTCTCCAGCCGAGACTCACCTGTGGTACTCCATACTGGTGAGGGGGGCTGTGTAATTCTAGGGGTCTGCTTTTATCTCTCTTGCTGTTTACATGGTACAACTACTGTGGAAATATATATTTATGTGCAGATATTTGTGGGACAGTTTGTTCAGTATACCTCTACACGCATCTCATTCTCATAAATGTTTTGCTCATTTTCTTGTTTATGGTCTGCAGCAATTGTTTTTTTCACACACTACAGAACACTTGATGCTTCAGCTCTTTATTTCTTTCTGTCATTAATCATATCTCACATTTCAAAATGTCTATATCACTTAAAAGCACTTTATAATTTCATCTTTTGACTTCACTGCTGAGGCTAAGCATGTGTTTTCTTGTTCTAAACAGTCAGAACACAATCACTGTAAACTGCCACTAACAAATTTGCTGGTTTTCCGACCTCATGCCCTGTTTCACCCTGCGCATGTTTCACGCCCTCACCTTCAACATCGGTGACACGCACACCTACTATCAGTTTGTCCTGCAGTGTGCCGCCGCACCGAGTGAACGATATTTCTATAGTGGCATTCAATGACTAAGTGCTCATTCTTTTGACAGATACTGGGGTCCTGCCATCGGACAGTCCCTTACACGTCAACATTGCACACAACCTCACACTCTCATGCGGGAGTGACTGAGCATCTCTACGTGCTTTCATTTCTACGGATGGCTCAATCCACTTAAGGGCCACACACATCTCCACCACGCCGTCAGCTGTCCCATCTGCTTACTGTCTCATCTGTCCACAGTGGCTGACTGATTACAAAATGGACATGCCTCTTGCCACTCGGCCTGCACAACCCACCTTGTTCGCAATGGAAGTACCTGTGGTGCGCCTTCCTACGTGCACGATTTCCACTGATATCGATGCCCACACACCCTCACCTTTGGACATCTGTTGTACACCGTACTGTGGGGGGGACTGTGTGGTGTCGAGAGTTCATAGTTCATATTGGCTGTGAAACTTAATATCTGTGCACTCTAAGTGCTCTGTCGAGCCTCCATCTTAACTTTACTTTAGTCAGTTCTTTGTTATACTTCATTCTGTATGGACTCAGTGTCAAGTGTAAATATATACAAGCTACTACACATATGGGAATTAAGTTTTCTATATCCTGATTACCAATCCCGTTCCCATAGATGAATGAAATAAGTATTAGTGTCAGTGGTGTTGAGAAATAGCAGAATCATTTAAATTGGACAAAACTGCAGAGCTAAATGGAATCTCTGTCAGATTCTATACTGAATTTGCAGTTGAATTTGACCCTCTTCTAACTACCATGTATCATATGTCCTTGAACAGAAAACCATGCCCAGTTCTTGGAAAAAGGTGCAGGTCACACCTTGTCTACAAGCAGGGTAGTAGAAGTGATCCTGCCCAATACCCTTGACATCACTTTGTTGTAGTATTTTAGAACATATTTTGAGCTCAAACTTCATGAGGTATCTTGAACAGAATGACCTCCTCAATGCTAATCAGCATGGTTTCTGAAAACATTGATCATGTGAGACCCAACTGGCACTTTTGTTGTATGACATACTGGAAGATTTCGATCAAGGCAATCAGGTAGATGCTGTATTTCTTGATTTCCAAAACGTATTTGACACAGTCCCAACCTATGCTTATTGTCAAAGATATACTCAGATGAGGTGTCAAGTGAAATTTGTGACTGAATTGAGGACTTTTTGGTGGGGAGTATGCAACATGTTTTCTTGGATGGAGAGTTATTGTCAGATGTAGAAGCACTTCAGGTGTTCCCCAGGAAAGTGTGTTGGGACCCTTGCTGTTCATGTTGTATATTAATGAACTTACAGACAATATTAATAGTAAAATCAGGGTTTTTGCAGATGTTGCAGTTATGTATAATGAAGTACTATCTGAAGGAAGCTACATAATTATTCAGTCACATTATGATAAGATTTCAAAGTGGTGCAGAGATGGGAAACTTGTTCTAAATGTTCAGAAACGTAAAATTTTGCAGTTCACAAAACAAAAAAACATAGCATCCTATAACTATAAAACCAATGAGTCACTGTTTGAAGCCCATTCAGTCACAGCTTTGTTTAATTTGTGGGAGAGTGTGACAGAGATGCTGAAGGAACTGAACTGGAAGACTCTTTAGGATAGATGTAAACTATCCCGAGAAAGTCTATTAAAAGAGTTTCAAGAACAGAAAGTCTATCAACAAAATTTCAAGAACAGAAAGTCTATTAACAAAGTTTCAAGAACCAGCTTTAAATGATTACTCCAGGAGTATAATTACTGCATATACAGAAGCTTTCAAACAATCATTCTTCCTGCGTTCCATATGTGAATGGAACAGGAAGAAACCCTAATAACTAGTACAATGGGACATACCCTCTGTCATGCACCTCACAGTCGTTTGCTGAGTACAGATGTAGATGTAGATGTAGATGGTTGCTGCTGATAGCTACTGACAAATAGCAACTGCCGATGTCAGTATTACAACAATCTTTGTTTATTTGTATGTTAGTTTCTTCATAAACAAATATAATATTCTTATATTTAGTAAGAGTATATAATATACTTGTATTTAGTAAGACCCCCCCCCCCCCCCCCCCCCCCCCCGTGAACCATGGACCTTGCTGTTGGTGGGGATACTTGCGTGCCTCGGCAATACAGATAGCCGTACCGTAGGTGCAACAACAATGGAGGGGTATCTGTTGAGAGGCCAGACAAACATGTCGTCCCTGAAGAGGGGAAGCAGCCTTTTCAGTAGTTGCAGGGGCAACAGTCTGGATGATTGGCTGATTTGGCCTTGTAACACTAACCAAAATGGCCTTGCTGTGCTGGTACTGCAAAAGGCTGAAAGCAAGGGGAAACTACAGCCATAATTTTTCCTGAGGGCATACAGCTTTACTGTATGGTTAAATGATGATGACGTCCTCTTGGGTAAAATATTCCGGAGGTAAAATAGACCCCTTTAAGATCTCCGGGCGGGGACTACTCAGGAGGACATCGTTATCAGGAGAAAGAAAACTGACATTCTACAGATTGGAGTGTGGAATGTCAGATCCTTTGATTGGGCAGGTAGGTTAGAAAATTTGAAAAGGGAAATGGATAGGTTAAAGTTAGATATAGTGGGAATTAGTGAAGTTTGCTGGCAGGAGGAACAAGACTTCTGGTCAAGTGAATATAGGGTTATAAATACAAAATCAAACAGGGGTAATGCAGGAATAGGTTTAATAATGAATAAAAAAATAGGAGTGTGGGTAAGCTACTACAAACAGCATAGTGAACGCATTATTGTGGCCAAGATAGACATGAAGCCCACGCCTACTACAGTAGTACAAGTTTACATGCCAACTAGATCTGCAGATGATGAAGAAATTGAAGAAACGTATGATGAGATAAAAGAAATTATTCAGATAGTGAAGGGAGACGAAAATTTAATAGTCATGGGTAACTGGAATTCAATAGCAGGAAAAGGAAGAGAAGGAAACATAGTAGGTGAATATGGAGTGGGGGTAGGAAATGAAAGAGGAAGCCGCCTGGTAGGATTTTCCACAGAGCATAACTTAATAATAGCTAACACTTGGTTCAAGAATCATGAAAGAAGGTTGTATAAATGTAAGAGGCCTGGAGATACTAAAAGTTATCAGATAGATTATATAATGGTAAGACAGAGATTTGGGAACCAGGTTTTAAATTGTAAGACATTTCCAGGGGCAGATGTGGACTCTGACCACAATCTATTGGTTACGACCTGTAGATTAAAACTGAAGAAACTGCAAAAAGGTGGCAATTTAAGGAGATGGGACCTGGATAAACTGACAGAACGAGAGGTTGCAGGGAGTTTCAGGGAGAGCATTAGGGAATGATCGACAAGAATGGAGGAAAGAAATACAGTAGAAGAAGAGTGGGTAGTGTTGAGGGATGAAATAGTGAAGGCAGCAGAGGGCTAGTAGAAATCCTTGGGTAACAGAAGAGATATTGAATTTAATTGATGAAAGGAGAAAATATAAAAATGCAGTAAATGAAAAAGGCAAAAAGGAATATAAACATCTCAAAAATGAGATCGTCAGGAAGTGCAAAAGGGCTAAGCAGGGATGACTAGAGGACAAATGTAAGGATGTAGAGGCATATCTCACTAGGGCAAAATAGATACTGCCTACAGGAAAATTAAAGAGACCTTTGGAGAAAAGAGAACCACTTGTATGAATATCAAGAGCTCAGATGGAAACCCAATTCTAAGTAAAGAAAGGAAAGCAGAAAGGTGGGAGGAATATATGGAGGGTCTATACAAGGGCGATGCACTTGAGGGCAATATTATGGAAATGGAAGAGGATGTAGACGAAGATGAAATAGGGGATATGGGACTGCGTGAAGAGTTTGACAGAGCACTGAAGGACCTAAGTCGAAACAAGGCCCTGGTAATAGACAACTTTCCATTGGAACTACTGACAGCCTTGGGAGAGCCAGCCCTGACAAAACTCTACCATCAGCTGAGAAAGACATATGAGACAGGCAAAATACCCTCGGACTTCAAGAAGAATATAATAATGCCAATCCCAAAGAAAGCACGTGTTGACAGATGTGAAAATTACCGAACAATTAGTTTAATAAGTCACAGCTGCAAAATACTAACACGAATTCTTTACAGACAAATGGAAAAATTGGCAGATGCCGACCTTGGGGAAGATCGGTTTGGATTCCGTGGAAATGTGGGAACACATGAGGCAATACTGACCCTACGACTTAACTTACAAGATAGATTAAGGGAAGGCAAACCTACATTGATGAATTCTTCTCGGGTTATCAGCCAAGTGGTGACGATGTCTTGTCACAACGTTTCAATGAGTTTTGTACCCATCATCTTCTGGAGAAGTGTCAGGATGCTGTGTTCTGCATATTTATATAGCTGCTTGGCTGTCACCACTACTGTAGGCCGGCCAATCATGTTCCTCCGGAATGGGGTACCGCTTTGGGGGGGGGGGGGGGGGGGGGCGCAGTCCTGAGCGGCGTCGAGTCCTGGTGGCTACCAGTCTGTCTGCAGAGGATGCCACTGCCTTCAGATCAGCGTCGACAGACAGATTGGATAGCCACCGGGTCTTGACGCCAGTCCATGTCGCCCCCCCTCTTCCCCCCACCACCACATACGCGGTACCCCCTTCCTTAGGAACGTGATTGGCTGGCCTACAGTAGCGGACGATGGCCAAGCAGCCATATAGATATGCAGAACACAGCATCCCGACACTTCGCCAGAAGATGATGGGTACGAAATTCATTGCGACAAGATGACGCCACCACTCAGCTGATAACCCGAGAGGAATTCATCAGTGGAATATGCCAAGAAAGACTGAAATTGCACAAACCTACATTTCTAGCATTTGTAGACTTAGAGAAAGCTTTTGACAATGTTGACTGGAATACTCTCTTTCAAATTCTGAAGGTGGCAAGAGTAAAACACAAGGAGCGAAAGGCTATTTACAATTGTACAGAAACCATATGGCAGTTATAAGAGTCAAGGGACATGAAAGGGAAGCAGTGGTTGGGAAGGGATTGAGACAGGGTTCTAGCCTATCCCCAATGCTATTCGATCCATATATTAAGCAAGCAGTAAAGGAAACAAATGAAAAATTCAGACTGGGAATTAAAATCCATGGAGAAGAAATAAAAACTTTGAGGTTTGGTGATGACATTGTAATTCTGTCAGAGACAGCAAAGAACCTGGAAGAGCAGTTGTGTGGAATGGACAGTGTCTTGAAAGGACGATATAAAATGAAAATCAACAAAAGCAAAACGAGGATAATAGAATGTAGTCGAATTAAGTCTGTTGATGCTGAGGGAATTAGATTAGGAATTGAGACACTTAAAGTAGTAGATGAGTTTTGCTATTTGAGGAGCAAAATAAGTGGAGAGGATATAAAATGTAGACCGGCAATGGCAAGGAAAGCGTTTCTGAAGAAGAGAAATTTATTAACATCGAGTATAGATTTAAGTGTTAGGAAGTCGTTTCTGAAAGTATTTGTATGGAGTGTAGCCATGTATGGAAGTAAAACATGGACAATAAATAGTTTGGACAAGAAGAGAATTGAAGCTTTTGAAATGTGGTGCTACAGAAGAATGCTGAAGATTAGATGGGTAGATCACATAACTAACAAGGAGGTCCTCAATAGAGTTGGGGAAAAGAGTAATTTGTGGCACAACTTGACTAGAAGAATGGATTGGTTGGTAGGACATGTTCTGAGGCATTGAGGGATCACCAATTTAGTACTGGAGGGCAGTGTGGAGGGTAAAAATCTTCAGGGAGACCAAGAGATGAATACACTAAGCAGATTCAGAAGGATGTAGGCTGCAGTAGGTACTGGGAGATGAAGAAGCTTGCACAGGATAGAGTAGCATGGAGAGCTGCATCAAACCAGTCTCCGGACTGAAGACCACCACCACCACAACAACAACAACAACAACAACATTTAGTAAGAATAGCACCGTCAGCAGTATTTGCTGGTTTTATTCATACACACCAGTTTCAATGCTACAGTGCTACTGTACAAGATACAAAATCTGAATATCTATAGTTCTTTTTTACTCATAAAACTACATTAGACTGATCCAGTTCCAACTACATATGTACATATAATAACCATAGTAGTGAAAACTTATTAAAACATGTTAACTATAGATGATGTCTATTCTGTGTCATATTTGTAAGTATTGTGATAAAATCAAATGGCCTACAAGATAGTGTATTACTAGGTACCTTAAAACATATTAGGCTATGTCAACCAGAAGAGGACTATGTTCCTCTTGAGTGAATCACATAAAACAATTCAAATGCACGTATAGCCTTCAACTTGTATCTGTACTTCTCCTCCGTGGTAATACATCTGTATTGTGGGATATTTGCTTTATCACAATAATTACAAATATGACACATTACAGACACTACCCGATTGATGAATGGAAGATCTCATACAGAAATGTGAAAATATACAGAGACAGATGGGGTGGTAAGCACTTACCTGATCTCAGTACAGCTGACATTCCCACAAAACCAATGAAAGTAGATAAAACCTAGCTTTCAGAAACATGTCCCTTCATTAGGGAAGAGAGGGGACGGAGGGAAGAAAATGGGAAGAACAGAAAGTGGATGCAGGTAATTCACAAACTAGTTTGAGATGACAAGGAGAAGGTAAGTAAAGATGGAGTAAAGGGTGTCAAAGGGAAGACGAAGATAGTGCATATTAAACACTGTAACAACTTCAAAGCATAGAGGATAGTTTGACAAGGGATAGTTTGACAAGTAAAGAGGCATATGTGAGATAAGATGACTAACACCATATAAAAAGAAATCAAACATGGAATATCCAGGATGCAATGAAACAATGATATGAAAAGTGTTTTTGCTATTCACCATATAGTGGAAATGCTGTATCACACACACACACACACACACACACACACACACACACACACACACACACATGACCACAGTTGCTGGCAGCTGAAGTAAGTCTACGAACAGCAGTGCATGATGGCAGAGGCAACCGGGTGGGGGTAATGAAGAGGCTGGGAGGGGGAGGGACAGTAAAGTGCTGCTGCAGGAGCATCCTGGGACGAGGTTGAGAGAGGGTAGAGCAGCTAGGTGCAGTCAGGAGGTTAGAAGGAGAGCGGCTGTGGTGGTGGTGGGGGGGGGGGGGGGCAGTGGAGAAGGAGAGAAATAAAAAGGCTGAGTGCATTGAAGGAATAGAGGGCTGCACAGTGCTGGCATGGGAACAGGGAAAGAGCTAGTTGGGTAAGGAGAGAAAGATAACAAAATAAGCAATGAAAAGTGTAAAAAGAAAGGGGTATCTGGTGTAGCAGGCACTTAGGTCACTAGAATTATGCTGGAGGGCAAATGGTTTGCCTGTGCCCACAGTGCTTATGATTCATTATCTTTTCTTACCTTCCCCTTGTTACCTCATAACCTACGTTGTGAGTTCTCTCTTTTCCATTTTCTTTCCCCGTTTTTCCCTCCCTCCTCTATGCTTTCTGATGACGGAACAAGTTACCAAAAGACAGCTTTTATTTATTTTCATCAGTTTTGTGTGAGTGTGACTGAGCTAAGATTTGTAGACATTATTTATAGCCATTTTGTTATTGAGATATTAACATTATGCTGATGACATGGAATTGGTTCAGTCTAATGTAGTCAATAGCATAAACACCACTCAGGGAATAGGCCTGAAGCCTGTTCCGACTAGCCAGCTGCTGCCTACAGGGTAGTACGGGGAGCAGTTTATGATCATGGATTCACATGAATAAAACCAGTAAATGCAGCTGATCGTGTTGTCCTTAGTATATAAGACACAATAACAGCTACTGTCCAGATATCCACCAGATGATGGATGTATGGAGAAAAAGAACATTTCTTTCAGGTTGTGACCAGATGTTAAAAGTCACATCATAACTCTTTAGAAGCACTTAGAAAAATACAGTAATTTAAGTTACAAATGAGAAGGTACAAATGAGAAGGTAATCAACTCCTCTGAAAGGAGTTCTTTAATATTATAAAAACACTTATTAGTATAAAAATTCTTCAGTGGCACTTCAGAGCAACTTCCTTAAAAACCTTTTAAATATCTTGGAAGTCTGATGTTAGTTTGAGCCTCATGTAATAGGAACTACATCTTCTGTGTTATACTTTGCCAGGCAATATGTACAGTATCTCCTTGTGTAATATGTGTATCAATTTCAATCTAGATCATTGTTATGTTGTATTTTTAATTTAGTTGTCCAGTTTTAGAAATAGTGCTCAGGAGCCTCACCACTCTTTGGTGGGTACATGCTTGGCTACTGTTTGGCCCCTGCCTTTGCAGCATCTTTTCCCTTACTGCTGTGTGTCTGTCCTCTTGCTATTCTTTTTCCCCCTCCCTTGTGCAATATGTCTGGGATGTTGTTGGAAATACATTCTTCATATTCAGTTGCCAATATCAGAACAGTCTGTCCACTCCTTTTGTTGCTTCTTTCTTTTCTTTGTTCCCTTTCTCCTATCCTTCCTCCATTTTGGGATTTGAGGTTCCTCTTTTTCTTCTTCTTCCGTGTGTGCTCCTGAAGGACAGCCCATGCGTCTGACGTGTAACAGGTGACTGGGAAACATGTAATTCCCAGCCCCAAGTTGACATGTAGGATTCACACGTACCCCCTGGTACAGGCCAGGCCCAGAGAGGGAGGATTGTCTGAGCTGCCACCTTCCTAAATTGCTGATTGGTCCCTCTGTCAGATGCTCAGGAGGTGTGAACAATCAACTAACGTGGGTATGCCCCCTTCTGAGGGGGTGACCCCCAGTTGGAAGGAGCATGCCATCGGAAATATTGGCAGTCATGGGAGATTTTCTCACAATGAGCCAATCATCTTTTTCACCACCATTGTCTACCAAACATAGATGGAATGAGGCTAACAACTGAAAGACCCACCCAGCTGCACCGTGGTTCTTTGTGATTTCACATACTGAAGGTAGTCACTCCTTTGCTGTGGTAAATCCGTTTATTATTCAGAAAGGTATTGATACAATTGCTGGCTCTGTGAAATCCTGCTCTTATTTGGACACTGGCACTTCAATTTTGGAGACTGCTTCTGATTCTCAGGCACAACAACTGTTTGCAGCTTCACTCCTCCATGGCTATCCTGTTGATGTCAAGGCCCACTGAATGCTGGATTCTTCCTATGGTGTTATGTACACTAGGCTCCTTAATGGCCTCACTCATGCAGAAATCCAAAAATATTTCTCTGGTCAGGGTGCATTGTAGACCATCAGGTGATGAAAAAAGCAGATGCATCCTTAGCGCCCACACCCACTCCCTATCTCACTTTTGATTGAGTGGTGCTTCCGTCAAAGATCAAAGCAGACTATGAAGTTATCACAGTATGACCTTACATTCTGAATGCAATGTACTGCTACCAGTGTCGTCATTACAACCACACTTGCATGTCCTGTTAACAACCATCCAAATGTGTAATCTGCGGTAGGAATGCTCACGAGGGTGATTGTCCACCTCCTTCTTCCCACTTGTGAACTGCAATTGTGACCATGCCACATCTTCCCAAGAGTGTCCCATGTATCTTGATGAGTGGGCTGTCAAGGAGGTCCAGGTGAAGGAAAAAGTGCCCCTTAGCTGGTCACTCACAAGTTGTTGGCTAGTCGGAAACCTGTGTTACACCATCTGGCACTTACAGTACTGTTCTCACTACATCTCGCTCCATGAAGCACATGGCCATGCAGACATGCAACCTCAAATTTAGCCCTGTGGTTGTGAAATCACACAGTGTTATGGTAGTGTTCCCATCTCCTCCTCCAGCTGTGCAACAAGCCACCAAACTTTTGCCTCACGGGGTGAAGTCACTTGCTACACAACTAGCCAGCTGGGAAGGACGGAAGGAATATTCCCCCAATGACTTCCTACATCCTTCCAGCCAACAAACATCTGAGTCTTCCTCTGCCAACTGGAAAGGCTCCAAGAAGTCAAACAAAGAGAAATGGTCTTCTCCTTTGCAGACTCGGATACCCTCACCCGGCCGACCTCAGTGTTGCCGGTGTGCACTGGGCAACTTCCTCACCCTTTTCTGCTGCTCAGTGACTTTAACGTGCACCATTCCCTTTGGGGCTTGCCCAGAACCTGTCAGAGAAGTGCCCCTCTTGTCTGACCTTCTCAATCACTTTAACTTCATCTGCCTTAACACGGCAGCACCCATGTTCCTTTCAGACTCCACTCACACCTATTCCCATTTAGGCCTCTCCTTCTGCCCTACCCAGCTTGCCCATCATCTCAAGTGTTCCATTTTCTCTGAGAAGTACTCGAGTGACCATTTCCATGTGGCATCTGATTGCTGACTACTACCCCACCTATGTGCACACCCAAATGGCAGCTTTGTAAGGCTGACTGTAGGCTTCACTTTTCCCAGGCGATCTTTAATGAACAACATTTCCCTAGTTGCAATGACCAGGTAGAATATCTTACAAACATCATCATTACTGCAGTAGAATGTTCCATTCTTTGCACTTCCTCTTTACCATTCTGTGTCCAGGTCCCTCGGTGGACTGAGTTGTGCCACAATGCCACTCATGCATGGAGATACGCTCTCAGCACTTTTAACCATCATTCTACAATGGCAAACAGCATTCGTTACAAACAATTGCATTCACAGTGTCGTCACATTCTTTGGGATAGCAGAAAAGCTAGCTGGATATCCTTTACCAGTTCTTTTAACAGAACCACTCCCAGCCTCTGACACCTGTCGTGGACCAAGGTCCATTCCTCAATTTCCAGCCTGACAGTAGCATAAGATGTCTTAAAGGCCCTACTGCTATCTTCAATACCTTAAGCCACTTAGTGCAGAGATTTTGAGCTCCACCCACTATTACTCAGCCTTCCTCCATTGGAAATGAGTAAAGAGACTCTGACAATACCCTTCTCTTTTCAGAATTGTGAGTGCTACAATGCCGCCTTTGCTATGAGGGAGCTAGATCATGTTCTCACTTCATCTTGATCCTCTGCCCCAGAGCCAGAAAATGTTCACATTTAGATGTTGCAGAACCTTTCTCTTGCAGGCAAGTACTTTCTCCTTAATACGTACAATTGTATCTGGGCAGAGGGCACGTTTCCCGATGCTGGCATGAAGCCATTGTCATACCCATACCCATGCTTGACAAGAACAAACACCTTCCTTCTAGTTATCACCCCATTTCTCTCACCAGCTGTGTTTGCAAGGTGGAATGTATGATTCATTCCCAGCTGGTATGGTGGCTCGAGTCTCGCAGTTTACTAAGCACTGCACAATGTGGATTTCAAGCATGCCATTCTGAGGTTGACCATCTCATCACCTTGTCAACCCATATCATAAATGGTTTTCTGTGGAAATACCAGACTATAGCCATGTTTTTTGGTTTGGAGAAAGCCTATGACATCTGCTGGAGGACTGGTGTCCTCCATACTCGCTACATGTGGGGCTTCCAAGACCACATGCCCCATTTCATTTAAGGAATTTTTAAAAGACAGAGTTTTCAAGGTACATATGGGTTCTGCCTTATCAGACACCTTTATTCAGGAAAACAGTGTGCCTCAGATCTCCATCCTGAGCATCATCCTCCTTGCTATCGCCACTAACCCTACAATGGCCTGCCTCCCATGGGGCATCTACAGCTCCCTTTTTGTTGATGATTTTGTGATCTGTTGCAGTTCTCCATGGACTTGTCTCCTTGAGCAGTGTCTTCAGCGATGTCTCAATCATCTTTACTCATGGAGCTTCGACAAAGGCTTTCACTTTTCCAGTGACAATGCCATTTGCATGAATTTCTGGCAGTGCAGTTGGTTTCTTCCACTGTCTTTACATCTTGGGCTTGTTGCTCTTCCCTTCATTGAAAATATAAATTTCATGGGGCTCATGCTTGATAGGAAACCCACATGTTTTACCTTGCTACCCACTGTACTTGGTCCCTCAATGTCCTAAGTGTCCTCAGTACCACTTCCTGGGAAGTGGGTCGGACCATCCTCCTCTGTTTGTAGCAGTCCCTTGTCCAATGGAAACTAGACTATGGGTCTTTCGTTTATGCATCTGCACGTCCATCCATCTTAGGCCATCTCAATACTATACACCATCGTGGCATATGTTTGGCCACTGGCGCCTTTTACACTAGCCCGTTTGAGAGTCTGTGGGCTGAGCTGCCGAATTACTGGTGTCACACCACTGTGATTTTCTGCTCAGCATATATGCATGCCATTTTTCTGGCATGCCTGGCCACCCATCCTAAGCCTCCTTCTTTGATAACTCCTTCGACTGCCAGTATGGAGCTCACTTTCAGCTCTTCCTCCAGCAGCTTAACTTCATGCAACTTGCCACCTTTCCAATGGGTGTGAACCCTTCACCACCTTGACCTGGTGCAGCAGCCCTCATTCACCTTGGCCTTCATTCACTTCCTAAAGACATTACTCCAGCCTCACTCTATCACCATAAGTATCATGATCTTCGCACAGAACTTCGCGATAGTACCTTCTTGTATACTGATAAGCTCTCAGACTAACCATGATGCCGGGTGTGCCTTCGTCATTGGCACCGACATTTTTTGGTATTGGCTTCTGGACCACAGCTCAGTATTTACAGCAGAGCTCTTCGCCCTGCATCAGGCCACACAGTGCATCCGGTAACATAGGCTTTTCAGTATTGCGTCATCTGCTCTGACTCTCTCAGTGCCCTTCAGAGCCTCTGTGTGCTGTCACTTTCTCACTCTTGATGGAGCCACTGTGATTTTTTTGTGGGTTCCTGATGGGAAACAAGGCCACTGACAGTGCTGCCAAGGTTGCAGTCCTCATACCTCAGCCAGCTAGTTCTTCCATTCCCTTTGATGATCTATGTGCTGCCGTCTGTCAGCAGGTAGTGTCACTTTGGGATAACCACTGGTTCTCCCTTCATGGGAACAAACTCCAGGGAATTAATCCTCTCCCATTGGCTTGGATGACCTCCCCTCAGCTCTCTCGCCGCTAGGAGATCATTTTAGTATTGAGCACCGTCTTTTTAGCCATTGCATTTGTTAAGTAGTGACCCCCCTCCACTATGTGCTCATAGCCCTCAACCTCTGACAGTTCACTGTTTCCTTACAGAATGCCCTTTTTTAACCACTTATGTTGTCATTTACATTTGCTCTCTGAGTTATCAGCCATTTTAGTGAACGATGCATGGGCTTTTACTTTTTATCCGTTGTAGCAATATGGTGAAGGACTTTTAATCTTTAGTTAAGACCTCCATTTCTCTGTGGCGTATTTTATAGACCTTTCTCCAAGACACTGTTTTTAGCTGTCTTCTTTTCTGTCGATTGGACTTCACTTATAGTCTTTTTTTAACTCCTGTTTTTTCTTAGTGTTCTACAGTTATGACATGGGAGCGTTTGACCCTAGTTGTTTGTGCGCCCTAAAACAAAACAAAACTAGTTTTAAAAATATATTATAACTGTGTAATTAATTTCTTACTCTTGATCATCCCTTTTATGAATCATTATAATTGAGATTGCAAGTCATTTATACTTCACCTCCCCCTTCCTTTTTTCACAGTATGAATACTCTGTTTATATTCTTTCATGCAGCACATTCCCTTGCTATAATTTCACATGTAAGGCACTAATAAACTATTAAAATACACTGTATGCATTTGCTGATAATACAGAACTCTTGACATTGTCCTTATTGTATAAACTGATTGTTGTAACCTTTTTTGTGCACTATCAATATGATTAGATTATAGAAACCAATTTCTTGGCCATATAATACTTTATTAAAATGAAAATTACAGCAGCACCACATTGGCAGTACATGTGCATGTACTGACTGTGCCAACACGTTGCTGCTTTAATTTTTAAATATGATGATAGCTGAGCCACTCCCAACATGTAAGGACCAGTATAAGCACATGAGTTGCAGCTCTGTAGATTTGGAGTAGCTAGCAGAATATTGACTTGTTTGTGTGAGGAAGCACTGAACTTACGACCAAAATCAATGAGAATGTCATAAGTTATTACACATTGCTGTTTCACACGTGTGTTGTAGATGGTAGGATGACATGGGAGAGCTACACTTTCATGCAGGCTGATCTGGATAGTGAAAAATGTTATACTAAGCGTCATGGTGACCACTTTTGTGCACCTGTTGTTCGCAAGAGCTGCAGTCATGGGATGGTCCATTGTTGTAGCGAAGGCAGTTAGCTAAAGTACACTGATTAAGATGCAGTAGCTGTTGCTGCTTGCTGCGGGTCCTCCACTGGGGGAGGGGGGGGGGGGGGGGGGGGAATTCCTAATCATAATGCTCATAATGAAATGAAGAGAGCACATGGATGGATTTCACAAACACTTTATTGTTTAACATGCAGAAAGAAGATGTACACAATACAGTAACACACAGCAGACTGTCAACATCAGATACTCTCCCCACAGGAGCTCAACCAGTCACCACAAAGTCTTATTTTCTCACATTTGTGTTGATTGTGAAGTCCTCACAACTTGTTCCAACTGAAAACAGTGAAAAAGAATATTAAGATGAAAAAGTTTAAATATCAGACTTCATTCATTGTATGGTATTTAATTTTAAGAAATAATTTTGTTCCAGGTAGAGAATATAATGAAAAGAATCAACTGGAATGAGCCATTAGAAGATCCTTATGTTAAAGAATTAGACAGCATGACGCTGGAAACTTTTCTCAACTGCCATCTTCAAACACAATTAGCTGTTGGTATCATGAAATCATTCGTTCAGACTTGCATAGGTATGGCTATTAAAAACTAATATTTGTTTTTATGTTGTTTTACTGCTGGTACCGTAAATATAAAATGCTTTGGTAGCAGGACTGAAAGATTTCATTGTGAGAAATTTGGTACGAGAATACAATTTTCATTGTATTTTTGTTTTCCAGCACACAACACCATTCACAGTAATCATACCTGCTGCAGGTATATCTCAAAATAATATGAAACTCAAGGCATCAAATGCAAACATGTGCCGACATTCTTTGTATGCACGTTATTTGTGTTGCTTTTGGTGTAGGATCAAAGATTTTGGAGTTTCATTTTATGTGTCATCAAGCATGATACTGAACTCATCCACAACACCTTGGCAAGTGCTTCTTCAGATTGCAGTCTTTGCATACAGTAACTTTCGATGTCCCATAGCTCCTGTCATATAGGAATTGCATTTATATAATTCATAGTTCTCTCGTTTGTCTAACTTTTGATTGCGTACGCAATCATGAACCTTGCAATTAGTGGGGAGGCTTGCGTGCCTTGGCAATACAGATAGCCATACCGTAGGTGCAGCCACAACAGAGGGGTATCTGTTGAGAGGCCAGACAAACATGTTCCTGAAGAGCAACAGCACTTTTCAGTAGTTGCAGGGGCAACAGTCTGGGTGATTGACTGATCTGGACTTGTTACATTAACCAAACAGGCCTTGCTGTGCTGGTACTGTGAATGGCTGAAAGCAAGGGGAAACTACAGCCATAATTTTTCCTGATGGCATGCAGCTTTACAGTATGGTTAAATAATGATGGTGTCCTCTTGGGTAAAACATTTCAGAGATAAAATAATCCCTCGTTTGGACCTCCAGGTGGGGACTACTCAGGAGGACATCATTATCAGGAGAAACAACTGGCATTCTATGGATTGGAGTGTGGAATGTTAGATCCCTTAATTGGGCAAGTAGGTTAGAAAATTCAAAAAGGGAAATGGGTAGGTTAAATTTATATATAGTGGGAATTAGTGAAGTTCGGCAGCAGGAGGAACAAGACTTCTGGTCAGGTGAATACAGGGCTACAAATACAAAATCAAATAACGGAAATGCAGGAGTAGGTTTAAAAATGAATAAAAAAAATAGGAACTCGTATAAGCTACTACAAACAGCATGGTGATTGCATTATTGTAGCCAAGATAGACATGAAGCCCATGCCTACCACAGTAGTACAAGTTTATATGCCAACTAGTTCTGCAGATGATGAAGAGATTGCAGAAATGTATGATGTGATAAAAGAAATTATTCAGATAGTGAAGAGAAATGAAAATGTAGTAGTCATGGGGGACTGGAATTCGACTGTAGGAAATGGAAGAGAAGGAAAAGTAGTAGGTGAATATGTAATGGGGTAAGGAATGAAAGAGGAAGTTGACTGTATAATTTTGCACAGAACATAACCTAATCAAAGCTAACACTTGGTTTAAGAATCATGAAAGAAGGTTGTATACATGGAAGAGGCCTGGAGACAGTGGAAGGTTTCAGATAGATTATACAATGGTAAGGGAGACATTTAGGACCAGATTTTAAATTCTGAGACATTGCCATGGGCAGAAGTGGACTCTGACCATAATCTATTGGTTATGAACTGTAAATCAAAGCTGAAGAAACTGCAAAAAGGTAGGTATTTAAAGAGATGGGACCTGGATAAACTGAAAGAACCAGAGGTTGTAGAGAGTTTCAGAGAGACCATTAGGGAACTATTGACAAGAACAGGGCAAAGGAATACAGTAGAAGAAGAATAAGTAACTTTGAGAGATGAAATAGTGAAGGCAGCAGAGGATCAAGAAGGTAAACAGACAAGGACTAGTAGAAATCTTTGGGTAAAACAAGAGATATTGAATTTATTTAATGAAAGGAGAAAATATAAAAATGCAGTAAATGAAGCAGGCAAAAAGGAATACAAACCTCTCAAAATTGAGATGGACATGAATTGCAAAATGGCTGAGCAGGGGTGGCTAGAGGACGAATGTAAGAATGTAGAAGCATATATCACTAGTTGTAAGATAGATACTGCCTACAGGAAAATTAAAGATACTTTTGGAGAAAACAGAACCACCTGTATGAATCTTAAGAGCTCAGACTGAAAACTAGTCCTAAGCAAAGAAGGGAAAGCAGAAAGGTGGAAGGAGTATATTGAGGATCTATACAAAGGCAATGTACCTGAGGGCAATATTATGGAAATGGAAGAGGACGTAGATGAAGATGAAATGGGAGTATGATACTGCATGAAAAATTTGACAGAGCACTGAAAGACCTAAGTCAAAACAAGGCCCCGCAGGGTGTACATGTGGACAAGGAGGGAGGCAAAGGAGGGAGGGGGGGGGGGGGAAGGTCCCGGATTTCCTGGTTAAAAATACACTATCTTCCAGGTGAAAATCTGTGTTAAGTGACAGTATACTTTTCCTCAGAACTGTAAAACTTATCAATCGTTTCAATGGTTATATTTCTATACACCGGTGTAGAATTACCTGGCACTTTAGAAAGCGAAACTCAGGGAAAATAATATGTTTTGGAAAGATCTTTGATGTACAGCAACATGTACACTACATGAAGCATTGAAATCAAGATTGTGATGCCCTTTTGTAAGCCAGTCATAGCTCGTGTCATGTGATCTCAGCAGCCAATGACAGTAGATATTCACAGCATAGGATACGTGATGTAGGCAGCCAATAGCAACATCACAGTTATGTGGTGTGAACACAGAAATAGGAAAAGTTGATGGTTTAAATTAATATGCATAGTGTTGCTACAAGAAAAGAAAAGCTTTTTCATTTAATATTGGTCTCGTAAAATTTTTAACAACGACATAGATGTCTGACCTTCTGGGCTTGAAATTCTTCTGAATGGTCATCCTCAAAGAGTTGTTTTTTTTAAATGAGAGTCAAACGCTCTGTGATTTAAGAAATTCATCATACATTCTCGGACATAGATCATCTTGTGTAAAAGGAAATTTACTTTGAATGTATGTGACCTGTTAGGAATAGGTTGTTTCAGCAGTTGCCAGACAGCACCAAATAACAGGTGTCCTGCATTTGCACAGCTAAGATGATGCAGGAAGCCTACATGTAAAACATTAAAAGATCTTACATTATGTCATAAAAGAAACAAGACGTTAAGAGTTTACTCCAAGAGCATCAAAATTTTGTGAACCATACTAAAATGCATAATTTGGCTTAAAGTGCACATTCATATGTCCAAGTGCACATTCATATGTCCAGATTCAGATGTAAATTTTCTTGGAGTACCAGTATTGTATCATCCCATGTTTGGTTCTTTATTATGGCATAATGCCATATGTGCTAGAAGATGAAAACATGCACTTGAAGTGCTGCGAACAGTTGAAACAAGCTAATATTGTGGAATTAAACACATTGTTACAAATAAGTTGACTGGCACAGTGGAAGAGATTAATAAAAGCCAGATTTCTTTAGCAAAGTGACAAAAATAACTTTATTGTTCTGCAAGGCAATTAATGCTTGACTGTCAGAAAGGTGGAAATAAAATTAAATCTTAAACTAATAACATATTGTAGCCTTCCATAATTATGTGAATGTATTTTAATTCATTTGATAGATCCTGACCACAGAAATCCATTTTGTTTTCATTTGACGTGAGAGCTAATAAATGAGGATCACAAAAGTAAACACATGTAATGTGGACATTACTCACCTCCCCACTATAACTCAGACTGCTCCATGCATCAGTCCCGGATCTACGATATTTTCAAACTGGAGTAACCCCCCTGCTCCTCGAGTGTTAGAGGTAGGACATCAAAAATTTTAAAAAATGACTTTTCAAAAATATGTTCATCTTTCTGAAGAGTCTGGCACATAAGACATACGTGTTCAAGGAAATTTAAGACATGTTATTTTGTCTTTAGTGTGCCAAAGTGCAGTGCCACGCCTCTTCATACAGCATTCTCTTATTGCACATCACTGTATTTCCCTCTGTGGAATTCAAACATGTAATATTTTGTAATGGATGCCATCAAACTACATTCAGGACAGTGGAAATTAAAATGTCCTGTGATGCCTCTCCTGCTCCCAGTCAGCCAGTTCGACATCCTGTGCCCCTTGAAAAGAAAAACTCACAATTAATACTGGATGGGATTACCTGTAACTGGGAGAACAAGAACTCTTCAGAGAATTTGCACTCTTTATTGCCTGTTAGCTAATAACTTGCTGTTTTGTGTGACATAAAATTAAGTATAGTATACATATAGAGACAAGAGACAAGCAAAACAGTACAATCTTCAATCCTTAAGTCCTAGCATATTTTTCTCTCAAATCTTGCTTCAGCTTTACATGTCATGTTTTCCTTTCTGGGAAAAAAATCTATTACCTCATCAAAGTTCATCAAACATTTTGCTACATGAAAAAATGAAATGTTGTTGTCTAATACTGAAAAAGCTATTAATACAAATAGTACCCAAGGTTGCTGTGGTTTCTCAATCTAATTATGTGTATTTTGTCACTGTCTGCTAGATAAAATGATATAGACCTGCCTAATATTGCAGCAAGACTGTTTTGGCACAAATGGTCATTTTTATAACACAACAGAATATAATTCACCAAACTACCAATATCAAATGCCTATAAGGTCTACAAGCAAAAAGCTTTATGTTAGGAAACAGTTTCACATTTCATTCATACGTTCCAGCTTCTCAAGCATGAGATTGAAAAGTAGTGGTACGAAATTTTTATATAAATTTGGAATTGTTATATTCTTCTATAATTTTTGTGATATCCTCATTTCTTCTCCTTCCTCGTTCTAAAAACAATCTTGTCATCAGTAATTCTGTAACTATTCCTGCCAGTGTCAAAACGTATTCTCCAGTTAACTTCACTAACCTTGTCAAAATCACCAGTTTAGTTATCCCACATTTATTCTCTGGTTAGGTGTTATTACATGTTCGTACAACACATTTTCTGCACTACTCCCATTAAGCGGCTGCTAACCGGGGACTGTACAACTGGTCCTTACTCGTATAATGGTCTGGCCAAAAATTTTCTGTCAAAATTTCATTTTTTTTGATACACCAAAAAGATAATACATAATCTTTCTTACCTGTTACTCCTGTTAGTCATTTATTTCCACCTTGGTAGTCTGAATCTATGGATTTTGCTAGTAATTGTAACAATGCTGATCATTCACAAACCAAGTCAACCACATAAACAGTGATTGGTATTCACCCGTTCGGCTTTATTCCGTTCAGCTCTTATAGCCCTGTGCTCTTTTGTCTGCCAGAAAGTTTATTTATAAATGCAACAGGGATTCCCCTCGCAGACACATCATGTATACTATCCACGCATTCAAGAGTCAACTCATGATTCATTCAGAAATCAACTTAGAATATGTCCAGAAATGTTCAAAAACCAACAGCAATGCGTTTCAAAATCATATGAATAATCAACAGATGCTAGACACTTTGGGAAACAAGCTTTTTTTTCTCAAGAATATGTATTTGTCCCGTCTCCCCCCCCCCCCCCCTGTCCCCTATAAAAATGCCAACTAGGGCAGATACCCCAGTTTATCCCCTTACCCCCTAGATCCAGGCCTGTTGCACATGCGTGAATCTGGCAGCTTGGGCTTGCCAGTAAAATTTTCCCGGCATCTGGCTGCTTGTTACTACTGCTTATGTAGCTAACAGCCACACTTCTGTAGCCAGAAGTGGAAGAAGGTACTACTCATATGCGATACAACTGTGCATGCACATCAGCTCACATAGTCTTCCTAAAGCCTTTGACACATTTTGCTATTGGCAGACGCTTGTATGAGCACTGTGTTTTGTGTAGCATGTGGCGCATTTCCTTTACAACTTAAGTTTTATTTCAGTTTATTTTCTCTTGTTCATGTTTTATTGCTGCAGTATTATCCTGCAGTAGCAAGATACAGTAATATCCTTTGTTAAAGTATCGGTTCTTACCAGTCAAAATTACAGAAATTTAACTGGAAACTAAAACAATAAAAAATTCCCAGAATTCTAAAAAATTCCAAGGTTTTTCCTGGTTTTCTCCGGGATGAAAAAATTCCTAGGTTTTTCCTGGTTCTCCAGATTGTCGAATACATGCTGCCCTGGGAGTAGACAACATTCCATTAGAACTACTGATAGCTTTGGGAGAGCCAGCCATCACACAACTCTTTCATCTGGCGAACAAGATGTATGAGACAGGTGAATTATCCTTAGACTTCAAGAAGAATATAGTAATTTCAATCAAAAAGAAAGGAGGTGTTGACAGGTGTGAAAATTACTGAACTATCAGTTTAGTAAGTCACACCTGCAAAATACTGACACAGATTGCTTGCAGATGAATGGAAAAACTTCGGTGAAGATCAGTTTGGATTCCTTAGAAATGTTGGAACATGCAAGGCAGTACTGAATTATCTTAGAAGATAGGTTAAGGAAAGGCAAACCTACATTTCTAGCATTTTTAGACTTAGAGAAATCTTTTGAAAATTTTGACTGGAATATCTCTTTCAAAGTCTGAAGGTAGCATGTGTAAAATACAAGGAGCAAAAGGCTATTTACAATTTGTACAGAAACCAGGCGGCATGAAAGGAAAGCAGTGATTGAGAAGGGAGTGAGACAGGGTTGTAGCCTATCCTCAGTGTTATTCAATCTGTACATTGAGCAAGCAGTAAAGGAAACAAAACAAAAATTTGGATAGGAATTAAAATCCACGGAGAAGAAATAAAAACTTTGAGGTTTACCGATGACATTGTAATTCTGTCAGAGGCAGCAAAGGATCTGGAACAGCAGCTGAACGGATTGTACAGTGTCTTGAAAGGAGGACATAATATGAACATCAACAAAAGCAAAATGAGGATAATGAAATGTAGTCAAATTAAATCAGATGATGCTGAGGTAATTAGATTAGGAAATGAGTCACTTAAAGTAGTAAATGAGTTTTGCTATTTGGATAGCAAAATAACTGAAGATGGTCGAAGTAGAGAGGATATAAAATGTGGCATTCTGGAAGCCATGTCAACAGAGGCCACTGATTACTTATTTACAGTTTGTAGTCTCATCCATTTGGCTTATTTCCCTATTTGTTTTATCATTTGTATAATATTATATTAGCTCTATAAGCTTGTTTTTATGTACGTCATTATATTTTTATCTAAAATCACCACAAGAGCATATCATAATTATTGTCATTTAACCATTTCTTCTTGACAGTCTAAATTTAACTTTAGTCATGTTTTTTTATTTTCTCATTACTGTAATACCTTATACACTTGGTAAGGTCACTATAGGCTTTACGTATTGGTATTCTTCTTTTTATTCCATATCGTAGAACTACATGTAGGCCTATAGTAGTGACATCTAATGAATGTATGACACAAATATTATGTGGCCCCTGTACAGCAGCTTGTTATGAACAGTGGTCCTATTAACGAGATGTCCCTGTTGACACTGTGGACTAGAATACACCATATTGTAAATATGTGTGACAGTGCTAAGCTAATTTTGTTTTTTCTTTTGATCATGCTACTACGACTTGATTGTATTAGGACATGTTTTAAAACAGGTATGGTTCATCATATATCTACATCTACATCTACATTTATACTCCACAAGCCACCCAACGGTGTGTGGCGGAGATCACTTTACCTGCCACTGTCATTACCTCCCTTCTCTGTTCCAGTCGCATATGGTTCGTGGGAAGAACGACTGTCTGAAAGCCTCCGTGCGTGCTCGAAGCTCATGATCTCCTCGGGAGGTATAAGTAGGGGGAAGCAATATATTCGATACCTCATCCAGAAACGCACCCTCTCGAAACCTGGTGAGCAAGCTACACTGCGATGCAGAGCGCCTCTCTTGCAGAGTCTGCCACTTGAGTTTGCTAAACATCTCTGTAACGCTATCACGATTACCAAATAACCCTGTGACGAAATGTGCCGCTCTTCTTTGGATCTTCTCTATCTCCTCCATCAACCCAATCGGGTACGGATCCCACACTGATGAGCAATACTCAAGTATAGGTCGAACGAGTGTTTTGTAAGCCACCTCCTTTGTTGATGGACTACATTTTCTAAGGACTCTCCCAATGAATCTCAACCTGGTACCCGCCTTACCAACAATTAATTTTATATGATCATTCCACTTCAAATCGTTCCGCACGCATACTCCCAGATATTTTACAGAAGAAACTGCTACCAGTGTTTGTTCTGCTGTCATATAATCATACAATAAAGGATCCTTCTTTCTATGTATTCGCAATACATTACATTTGTCTATGTTCAGGGTCAGTTGCCACTCCCTGCACCATGTTCTCACATATATGTCAGTAATACTTTTCATTACAGTGTACTTTATTGTTTTAAGATGTAGACAATCCACTGACAGTATTTATGTTCTTTCCAATGTTTTGCTGCAGATGTGTAGATGGTAATCACAGACAAAAGCCAGTAGTCTAAGGACCTAATGATTTTTTGATCACAGACGGAAATAAAAGAAATTTATTCAGCATAAATTTTATTAAGTTAATGAAAACTGAGAACGCTATTGTTACAGATGGAACAAAGATTACTAATATACTCAACACTTTCATAGGTGGCATACAAGATTTATAGTTTGAAAGAAATCATCAGGAATCAAAATATCCTAACACACTTAGCAACCATCCCACTCAGTGTCTTTGAACCAATGACAGAACCATAACTCAAAAAGATAAATCAGGAACTACAATCCAAGAAGTCAGCAGAAGTTAGTGAAATATCAAATTATCTAATAAAGCATGTGAATGAAGAAATAACAGAAGCATTAAAATAAGCAAACTTAATTTCAGCACACAAGAAAGGCAACAAAGGTAACATATATATTTAGACATTAGTATCTTTAATCTCTGATTTCTCAAAAAAACATAGCAATGCTTATGCGCAGAAGGTTTATTACATTCCATGAGAAATACACGAGTGTAATCCCAAAATTAAGGTCTTTTATTTTTTATAAGCACATAGACCTTTTTATTTCTACAATGGTTTACATCAGTTTACAGCTTCAACATTTAGCTTCTTTTTGACATAATCACCATTTCTGTCGATGCATTTTTGAAGACGCTGTGGCAGTTTTTGTATGCCCATGTCATACCAGCTCGTCCCCATGCTGTTCAGAAAGTAATGAACCTCTTCTTTCACCTCGTTGTCGGAGCTGAATCGCTTTCCGGCCAAATGTTCTTTTAACCAGTCCAGAAAGTTGTCCTGTTTGGCTGCAAGGCAGTGAAGAAATGCGCAGGAAGCATCAACTCATTGCTGCATGTGGTCTTCAGTCAGCATGCGTGGCACCCATCTTGCACACACCTTCCGGTATTTCAGTGTTTCCGTTAAAATTCTGTGAGCATTACTTCGGGAAACCTCAGGAACCAACGTGCAGAGATCACCCAGGGTGATCCACCAATCTTCACATATGCTTTGCTCAACCTTCAACACAGTCTCCTCAGAAATTTACAGTCTCCCACTCCTTTGTTCTTCAGGAATTTTGGTCTGACCAGCTTCAAACTCTCTCCACCACTTACAAACATTTTTGACATCCATGCACGACTCACCACACACTTCCGTCAATTGGCGATGGATTTCAATCAGTGCAGTGCCCTTTGGATTCAAAAACCGAATTATTGCGCATAATTCGCACTTGGTGGTAACATCCAACGGGAGGTCCATTCTCAACAGCTGACAAGCCAAGACTGAGTGCCTGAGTGCCCGTGAGCATGTTTACACACTGCGCATGAAGCACTCTTCATAACAGTGTAACCAACTGCCACACAAACAGAGTTCTGTACTTATAAAAAAATAGGAGACCTTACTTTTGGTATTACCCTCATAGTATTCTGATTCTGGCACAGCATGGTTCCCAAAAAGGGAAATCTACAGAAACTCTTATCCCAAGCCTAACAGAACATAGATGTGTTAGACAAAATAAATTTGGTATCTGCTATGTTTCTGGATTTGTCTAAATCTTTTTGACACAATCACCCTTGCAGCACTATTTGAAAAACTTGAAAGCTCTGTAATACATGGATAAGCACTGCAATGGATAAAATCATATCTTAGTAGCAGAAAGCAATATGTGACTACAAAATCTGGATGCAGATCTGAAATCAGGGATGTTAACTATGGTGTACCTCAAGGATCTTTCCTTCGCTCACTTCTATTCGACTTATATGTAAACTATATTGAAGTTGCCAGGTTAGCTATGCAGTCTAACGCACTTCTTTCTGGGCAGGAAGGCGTGCCAGTCCCTGGCACAAACACCCAGTGGATTAATGTCAAGGTTCAGTGTGCCGTCCAGTCTGTGGATGGTTTTTAAGGCAGTTTTTCATCTGCTGCGGTGAATGTGGGCTGGTTTCTCTTATTCTGCCTCAATTACAGTATGTCAGCGATTGCTGTGCAAACACTTTCTCCATGTATGCATACACTATAATTACAATAATTACTATATGACACAAACGTTGGGGTTACACTCATTTGGTGTGACACATTCCCGGGGTGTCCACTGGGGGCCAAACCGCACAATAACTCTGGGTTCAGTGTGGGGCGACAGAGGGGTGGGTGGACTTTGCAACCTGTCATGGGGTTGTGTACCACCGAGGCTACAGCAGGGACAAAACCTCTCTGTTGTTTCTAGGTCCCTAGTTCAATACAATACAATATTGAAGTCAGTGAGAAGGATCAAAAAATTGTATGTTGACCATATGAAATTGTAAGTGCAGAAGAAAACCTGGAAACATTTGAAAGAAGTGCATATATTTCACCAAATAATTCATTGCACTGGCCCATACATAATGACTTAATAATAAATCTAAAAAAGGTAATATACAACAATGGAAAATCCAAGATGGAATGTAACAATATTATAAGACTGCAGTCATGTGTGTGAGTCACATTTGCATGAGTGTGTGTGTGTGTAAGTGTGTCTATTGTTGACAAAGGTCATTGGCCGAAAGCTTTTAGTGTGAAAATCTTTTTGTTGTGCCTTTCTGTGGCTCAGCATCTCTGCTATATTGTGAGTAGCAACTTTCCTTCTCATAATAAAGGTAATATTCATTATGTTCTAGAATAGAGGAAGGAAGATCACATAGATATATTTGTAGCTGAAACACTGCTGGAAGAAGTTTCCCGCACAATGTCTACTGTAAATTAAGCACTGTAATATTTTATGGAACAGCTTGAGCACTGTGCTAGTAAACTACTTATGTGTACACGTACCATGCTCTTTTTGATCCACACTTATGCATTTCATTATGGAATTGCTGATGGGGAAACTCCAGCACAAATAATACAATAATAATATTTTCACTGCAGAAAAGGCTATTAGGACTAAACTGAATAAAAAATGAATTGACTCATGTAGAACTGCCTTTCATAATTAAATAATATTGTCATTTCCATCCATGTACAATACTTTAATCATCGAAGGAAGTCCATTACTAGAAAAAAATGCAGATGTTCATTCACATGACAAGAAATAAAGGCTAGCTGAGAAGTATACTGCACAGACTGAGAGCACTGAAAAAGGTCCTGGATTCTCAGCTCTCCAGCTGGTAAAATATCTCACTAAGAGTCTACCAGACAACATGAGTGAAACAGCGTTCCAGAAATTTCCAAAGGATTATTTAATGGAAGACTGTAATGTTGGCAAAGCATATCTTCTCAGTGTGAGTTTATTGATTTATTTTGATGCTTGGGGCCCGATATTTCTTATTTCATATTTATTTATCTTCCTCTAGTGCTGAAAGGCCATGTCTTTGTGTTTTGGAGTTACCAAGGTAAACCATTGATAATCATATATGACTAATTATGTTTCCACTTACCAGTTATCAATAGAAAATTTTGATCTTATCAACATATGAAACTGTAAAATCCATTATAATTTATTTTTTCTAAAACTAATTAATTATTAAAACTTAACAAAGATGCAATTATTATTCTATTTAAACTGTTATATTTATTTATCGCATGTGAACAAATCTCTATGAATGATACTGTATAATCTGTCCATGTAAGACTGATGATGTTGATGATTGACAATAATGGAAAATGTTGATGATAAGATGTGGGGAGGCAAAACTGTAATTTATCTCCATTGCACCCATGTGCAATATATTGTCAATTTATGAAGAAATGTGAAAAATTGTTTTGTGCTTATTTAAGACTGAAAAAAATGTATACTATGGAGATATTAATTGGTGTTTAATTTTGAACAAATAATGCATTGCACTGGCCCATACATAATGACTTAATAATAAATCTAAGAAAAGGTAATATTCAAACAATGGAAAATCTAAGATGGAATGTAACAATATTATGAGACTGCAGTTGTGTGTGTGAGTCGCATTTGCATGATTGTGTATGCATATGTTTGTCTGTTGTTGACAAAGGCCATTGGCAAAAAACCTTTATCTGTGTCAGTCTTTTGTTGTGTCTATCTGCGACTCAGCATCTCTGCTATATGGTGTATAGCAACTTTCCTTCTCGTAATATTGTCACATTCCATCCTGGGTTTTCCATTGTTAGATTTCCTTAATTTAGTTTGATATGTATAGTAAATGAATATTTTTTGTCATCTATGTTTGTCTCCTTCAAAATAATAACCTGTCAAATAATTCCAAGCCACTTGAAACTCCCTCCCACTCTCATCATTTTGAATCTTGCAGTCCTACTCACAGCTGAGAATATGACTGCTTGGCCATATCTGGTAATTTTCATCTATCGTTGACATAGCATTTGCTTGCCATGGTTGCATATTGCATATTGCATGAATGCAACTTGACCAGGCATGCAGCATGGTTTTTTTCACAAGTTGTCACCCATTATATTGTAAAGTAAGTTGTAACGTGGCTGTAACATAACTTTTTCTAACAGCAGTAGGTGTGTAGGCAAACAAAATCTTGTAGGAGGGGCAGTTGCCCACTCCCCTGCATCCCGCTGGCTATGCCCATGGCTGGAACTGAGACCCAATGAAGTGAGAGAAAACTGTACTTCGAATACAGAGAGGACAAAAACTAGACTATTTAGTGCAAACAGTTACAGAATAAATGTTATTGAAATTCTAAGACAAGTAAAAAGAAATACTAATTATAATTTTTATGATTGTTTGAAACAAATCAGTTGCACTTAAGAATTCTTTTGTGTTTGCAAGTTAAAAAGAGATATACTTAAACTTCTCACTCTTATGAAATGTTACATCATACAGAGTAGGAATAGCAGTGAACCTTTGTACATGGTATTGTGTGGGAGGGTATTACAATGAGTCTACCACTGTGTAATTCTGTTGTCGGGAATGACAATGTGGCTGTATTTAATGTACAACACAATACACCTTTTGTACCCACAATATTTTGTAACACTGGCAAAGCATATTATCCTAGTGTGAGTTTATTAATTTATTTCAATGTTTGGGGGCCCACATTTCTTATGTCATGTTTATTTATCTTCCTCTACCTCTGAAAGCCTATGTATTTGTATTTTTGAGTTACCACTGTGAAACATTGACAATCATATGTGATCAATTATATTTCCACTTACCAGTTATCAATAGAGAATTTTGATATTCTCAACATATAAAACTATTAAAAACCCATTATAATTTGTTTCTAAAACTAACTGATTATTCAATTTAACAAAAATGCATTTATTATTCTATGTAAACTATTTTACACATATGTCTTCTGTAAACAAATATCAATGTGAATGATACTGTATGGTCTGTCAGTATGAGACTTTCGTATAATTGATTTACATTTCTTTTTCTGAAGAGAGTTGGTAATGAACTGTGGAGGAGATGAGTCAGATTGTAGCTATGTTGATGATGGACAATACTGAAAAATGTTGAGGATTGGACTTGGGGTGGCGTGATTGTAACTTATCCCCATTGCACCCATGTGAAATATATTGTCAATGTATGAAGAAATGCAAAACATTATTTTGTGCTTATTTAAGACTGAAAAATGTATACTATGGAGATATTAATTGGTGTTTAATTTTGAACAAATTTCAGTTACACCTGATAACATTATCTTGAGAACATAATACAACTGCATTATTGCTAATTTTGTTGTTTGATGGAACTACAACTGAATTCTGAGACCAAGAAGAAAATTAATGTATTGTTTTTAAACATTTTCAAGATCCAGGCATCCTGTTGGTGAAATCATGCCCCATTTTATTTCATGACAATGAGCTGCTGAAGCAGCAGTTAATAGTAACATCAGGCTTTCTGCAGATGATACTGTTATCTATATTGAAGTATTATCTGAAAGATGCTGCATAAATATTCAGTAAGATATTGATAAGATTTCAATCAGTATTGAATAACCTTGATGATGGAAACAAAGTTATTGGCACCTTTCTAGAACTATCTAAGGCTTTTGATACTATAAATCACTCCATTCTTGTACATAAGTTAGAAACTTATGGGGTCAGAGGAGTGGCATTAAATTTGTTAAGATCGTACCTTGCTGACAGGAGACAATGTGTTAAGATGTATCATACAACCGGAGGCTTATACAAACAGTAAAATCATCTTATAAAATTCTTAACTGTGGAGTCCCTCAGGGAAGTATTATGGGGCCTTTTCTGTTCATTGTGTACATCAATGATATAATAATTCCAAAAAATGCAGACCTTGTGAATTATGCTGACAACACTTCCTTCATAAGCTGAGGCCCTACAAAACAGCCAGCAGTACAAAATAATATGAAGAACACTAACCTCATCACAGAATATATGACTAAAAATAAATTGGCTTTAAATAAGGAAAAGACAATTCTAATGGAGTTTATGCTAAATTACAAATCAAGACAAGTGGATACTGAGCCAGAGTTATCAATTGAAACAATTGAGAAACATAAATTCCTGGGTATTATAGTTGATGAACATCTTACATGGGAGGAGCACATCAGCTACATGTGTAAAAAAATCTCATGTAATACCTACCTGCTAAAACGCCTTTCTAGCATAAAAGCGTCACCAGTCTTAAGACAAATCTATTTTGGCATTATACACTCCCACCTACAATACGGTATTGAGATTTGGGGTGGGGCACCAACGGTATACATGGATATGGCTTTTAGAGCCCAGAAGAGAGCAATTAGGATAATAGTGAATATTAGTAAACGTCAATCCTGTAGAGAATACTTCATTAAGTATAATATATTAACAGTGTATTTATTATATGTTCTAAGGTCTATACTGTTTGTAAAAGAAAATGTGGAGCACAATATAATAAATAGTGATATCCATAGTTATAATAGAAGGAAGAAAGAGGATTACCACATAAAACTCAGAAATGAAAAAGCAACCGATCGTAATCCATTTTCTGCTGGAAGATTTTTTTACAAGAGACTGCCAAATACCATAAAAATGTTAAAAGGAAACATATTTGAAAAAAAATTAAAGCAGCTGTTACTTGCTAAATGTTTGTACTCCATCAAGGATTTTTAATGTTGTATGTACTTTATTTCTACTACTAAACTATTATTATTGTTCACGTATGTACCAACTGACTAGGCCCCTGACTGTAAAAGTTATTATGGACACATAAACCATTATTATTATTATTATTAGATACTGGCAAATTAGTTTAAATGTTCATAAATTTAAAATTGTACACTTCACAAAATGAAAAAAATGTAGAATCCTATGACTATAATATCAGACAGTCACTGCTGGAATTGGCCAACTCATACAAATCGCTGGGTGTAACACTTTTAGTGATATGAAATGGAATGATCACATAAGCTCAGTTGTGGGTAAAGGAGTTGGTATACTTTGGTTTGTTGGTAGAATACTGTGGAAGTGCAATCAGTCTACAAAGGAGATTGCACAAATCACTCATGAGATTGGTTCTAGAATATTGCTCAATAGTGTGGGACCTGTACCAGATAGGACTGTTGTTGTGGTCTTCAGTCCAGAGACTGGTTTGATGCATCTCTCCATGCTACTCTATCCTGTGCAAGTTTCTTCATCTCCAAGTAAATACTGCAACCTTTATCCTTCTGAATCTGCTTGGTTTATTCACTCTTGGTCTCCCTCTAAGATTTTTACCCTCCACACTGCCCACCAGTACTAAATTGGTGATCCCTCAATGCCTCAGAACATGTCCTACCAACCAATCCCTTCTTCTAGTCAAGTTGTGCCACAAATTACTCTTTTTCCCAACACTATTCAGGACCTCCTTGTTAGTTATGTGATCTACCCATCTAATCTTCAGCATTCTTCTGTAGCACCACATTTTGAAAGCTTCTCTTCTTGTCTAAATTATTTATCATCCATTTTTCACTTCCATACAAGGCTACACTACATACAAACACTTTTTGAAAGGCCTTCTGACACTTAAATCTATACTCAAAGTTAACAAATTTCTCTTCTTCAGAAACGCTTTCCTTGCCATTGCCAGTCTACATTTTATGTTCTTTCTACTTCAACCATCGTCAGTTATTTTGCTTCCCAAATAACAAAACTCATTTACTACTTTAAGTGTTTCACTTCCTAATGTAATTCGCTCAACATCACCTGGTTTAATTTGACTACATTCCATTATCCTCATTTTGCTTTTGTTAATGTTCATCTTATATCCTCCTTTCAAGACACTGTCCATTGAGTTCAACTGCTCTTCGGGGTCCATTGCTGTTTCTGACAGAATTACAATGTAATGAAAAAACCTCAAAGTTTTTATTCCTTCTCCATGGAGTTTAATTCCTACCCCAAATTTTACTTACTTTTTCATTTACTGCTTGCTCAATATACAGATTGAATAACATTGGGGATAGGCTACAATCCTGTCTCACTCCCTTCCCAACCACTACTTCCCTTTCATGCCCCTCAACTCTTATAACTGCCATCTGGTTTCTGTACAAATTGTAAGCAGCCTTTTGCTCCCTGTATTTTACTCCTTCCACCTTCAGAATTTTAAAGGGAGTATTCCAGTCAACATTGTCAAAAGCTTCCTCTAAGTCTACAAAAGCTAGAAATGTAGGTTTTCCTTTCCTTTATCTATCTTCTAAGATAAGTTGTAGGGTCAGTATTGCCTCACATGTTCCAACATTTCTACAGAATCCAAACTGATCTTCCCTGAGGTCAGCTTCTATCAGTTTTTCCTTTCACCTGTAAAGAATTCATATTAGTATTTTGCAGCTGTGACGTACTAAACTAATCATCTGCCTATGGCAATGTCTCAGAATTTAAAACCTGGCCCTAAATGTATAATCTATCTGAAACCTTCCAGTGTCTCCAGGCCTCTTCCATGTATACAGCCTTCTTTCACGATTCTTAAACCAAGTGTTAGCTATGATTAAGTTACTCTCTTTGCAAAATTCTACCAGGCAGCTTCCTCTTTCATTCTTTACACCCATTCCATATTCACCTATTATTTTTCCTTCTCTTCCTTTTCCTACAATCATATTCCGTCCCACATGACTATTAAATTTTTGTTTCTCTTCACTATCTGAATAATTTCTTTTTTCTCATCATACATTTCTTCAATCTCTTCATCTTTTGTGGAGCTAGTTGGCATATAAACCTTTACTATTGTGGTAGGTGTGGGCTTGGTGTCTATCTTGGCTACAATAATGTGTTCACTGTGCTATTCATAGTAAATTACGCGTGCTCGAATTTTTAAATTCATTATTAAGCCTACTCCTGTACTACCCCGATTTGATTTTGTATTTATAACCCTGTATTCACCTAACCAGAAGTCTTGTTCTTCCTGCCTCCAAACTTCACTAATTCCCACTATATCCAACTTTAACCTAGCTATTTCCATTTTTAAATTTTCTAACCTACCTACACAATTAAGGGATCTGTCATTCCATGCTCCAATCCATAGAATGCCAGTTTTGTTTCTCCTGATAGCGATATCCTCCTGAGTAGTTCCCACCTGGAGCTCCGACTATTTTACCTTTGGAATATTTTACCCAAGAGGACACCATCATCAATTAATGATATAGTAAAGCTGTATGCTCTCGGGAGAAATTTTGGCTGTAGTTTTCCCTTGCTTTCAGCCATTCACAGTACCAGCACAGCAAGGCCGTTTTGGTTAATGTTACAAGGCCAGATCAGTCAATCATCCAGACTGTTGTCCCTGCAACTACTGAAAATGCTGCCGCCCCTCTTCAGGAACCACACATTTGTCTGGCCTCTCAACAGACACCCCTCTGTTGTGGTTGCACCTATGGTACAGCTATCTATATTGTTAAGGCACGCAAGCCTCCCCACCAATGTAAGGTCCATATTTCATGGAACGGGGGGGAGGGAGGGGGGAGACCAGATAGGACTAACAGGGAATATTGAATGTAGGTAGAGGACAGCATGAATGGCCATAGGTTTTTTTAGTCAATGGAAGAATGTCACAGAGGCAATGAAGGAACTGAACTGGAAGACTGTTTAAGATAGATGTAAACTGTCCCGAGAAAGTCTGTCAACAAAATTTCATGAACCAGCTTTACATGTTGACTGTAAAAATATGCTACAATTCCTATGTATCACTCACATAGGGATTCTGACTATAAGATTAGACTAATTACTTCGTGCACAGAGGTATTCAAACAATCATTCTTCATGCACTCTGTAATGAATTGAATGGAAAGAAACCCTAATAATTGGTAGAATGGAATGTACCCTCTGCCATGTACCCCACAGTGGTTTGCAGAGTGTAGATGTAGATGTAGACGCAGGTGTGGAAGTGGACCTCTCGATAAACTCATCACTTCCATTCAATTACTGCTTGACTTGCTGCTACTCACAACTATTCTTTGCTGACCAATAATTGCTACAAATATAACTACCTCATTATCATCATTACCATTTGGATAATTATTATTATCATCAGCCTGTCTTGCGTTACTCACTTCACTACCTATGTAAAAAGTTTTCTCATTATACAGGTCTGTTTTCCCCAACAAAAATTTATAATCATTATCCCCAGAACATATTTCATTATCAACACTCAACTGCTGAATGCCATCAGTAAATAAATATGCTTGCACAAGCTCTTCACTCGTGCAGTTAGCAAAATAATTTCAATTGATTAGCGGTCAATGTAACTGTCCATCAATATAACATTTTCTGCAGGCAGACACACCATCACTTAAAATGCCTGATACAGAAACTACAGTGTGCCCATAAACTCCATCAACCATGTTATCCACAGTCCATATTGCCTCCATACAAATAATCTCAATTATTATCTATATCTCCATCCACTTTTACATTAATGATAGGCACTTTTCCTGTCACCAATAACCTCAATAACTGGAGCATATGCCTCCATGTATATATCCATCCATAAAAACATCAACACCAGGCCATATTGCCTGCACACAAGTGAAAGTTTTACCACTGGGTGTCTGCATAACAGAATACCCCACATTTCCAGACACTATAGATGTATGTTACTTATCTTACTGTTCATCTGCTAACTTTCATATTAATTGCAACAAACATTATTTCATTAGTATTCAGTCTGCCACTCACAGTTCCTCCCACAAAAACATTATCTGCAGCTATATTCTGCACATTGTAAACCAACAAAACCACCTGATACAGGACTACTGCCTGATCACTAAAAAGGTCTCATACAGTAACCACATCCTGCTCACACTCAAAAACATGTGATGCAGAAACCCCTTTCTGCCCACTAAAAACATCTGGTTTGGGAACCACTGCCTACTTATGAGTAATCTCAGCCACATCACTGGAGCATGCAACATCTCCACCTACAAAAATACAAGATTCAGATTCTATTGCCTCCACAGAATTATCACTGACTTTCACTGAAGCAAATTCCATTGCACCTAAATATCTGATACAGGAACATCTGCCTGCTCACAATCTCAAATGCATTTTCAACCTGATTCCTTAAATTGTTAGCTGAGCATGTCACTTCACTTATCACTGCAGATTCTGATTCATCATTGCCAGCCACAACCTCTTCATTCACTTCAGTTATAGCCTTCCCCATTTCAACATTACCAGCATCACATTTCTGCCCACTGTTTCCCCTTTTCATTCTGTCCCAACTGCATCAACTTCTTATGACAGTTTCTGTTCTTTACAGTACAGCTCACTTATATCCTTCCTGATTTAACATGCAGTCTCCAATTTTAAAGCTTACCTTTCAAAATTATCTCTTTCCATATTTTACTCCATTTTTTATTATATCGGTCAAGACAACTGTAAATTTCTCAAATATGACATTAAATCTTGTTTTAAAATTACCTGAAACATGCATCAAAAGACCTTTGTTTGCCTTTCTGTGTACCTGTGAGCTCACAGGCTCACACTAGCCATGGACTTGTGAATCATGGGTGATGTTCTGCTTTCCTTATCCATCTCTGTGGGTATCAAGAATACTGAAAATCACAAAAACGACATGCCTGCTACAACACTTAACATACTTATGACTACAACTCTGCTGCTGATGATGACTACTGCTGTTGTTGGCTGCTCTGATGTGATGTGGCACACTGCCAAAGTACATTGCAGTACAGTGTATGACTCAGCGGCAAGAAGGGGTAACAATTCCCTGTTGACTGTATTCCACATCTCCCTGCCGCTGGCTGTTCAGCGATCGCTACACCGCTTGGCACTCGGCAAAACATTTCTTGCAGATAGCTGAACTGGCTTTACATGAATCCTGTGCTGCCTACTGACTCAATTCACTGTTAACTGTCCTGGACCAAGCCCATATATCTGACAATATTGGTAAAAATGTTCCTTTACTAACTCTTGTTGATCCCGGACAAGACCAACTTATGTGACTATATGGATAAGAATGGAATTTAGAATATTTTCACCTTTCAACATTTTACATCTTGTTGGTGTAATTATGTACATTAAAGCTAAGAGACATGAAATGCCTGAAAATTTCAGTGACACATTGTTACACATAATGTGAAAATTATGTATGCAGAAAAAGCTTTTACTCAGTGATTTATTGCAACTTAGTATGACAGTAGCCAGAACTTTGTCACTTAAATCTGATTCCTCATACCCTTTTATGGCATAATATGCTTCCTTCTTAAACCACTCTGCTAGAACAATCTTAAATGTACTACAGGGAACAGAATGGACAGCTTTTGGGAGTCTATTGGAAAATATGGATCCTAGATATTTGTGGCTGTTTTGAACCTTAGCTAGCCTACTGTGAGTTATATCCATTGAGTGTCCAGTTCTTGTATCATGTTCATGTACAGACATCCTAAGGTTACAATTATTTAAATTCTCATTAACACTGAGAAGACAACTTTACATATAGAGGCTAGGGACTGTCATAATATTGAGCTCTTTGAAGTGATCTTTACAAGATTCTCTCGAGGAAAATACATCTGATAACCATTTTTTGCCACTTGAGTATGATTTTTGAGCCAGGGCAGTTACCCCATAGATGAGTTCCATTTTTTGTGTAACTTGCCAAGCTGAGTTTCTGATCTATGTGAAAACCTAACAGTTTGATTATTTTTTTCTCTTCGTTGGAGAAACTCAAATTGAAAACAATGTGTTCAGTTTTATTGTTGGTAATTTGCCTGGAACCAGTTAGTACATCAATACATTGCTACACTTAGCTCACATCTCCTCTGGTTCATCACCTTGTGTGGTTAGAGTTGTATCATCTGTGTACAATACTGCCTGACACGGCAAGAATGAGGGTAAATTGTTTACACATACAGTGAACGGGAATGATTCCATTACCGAGTCCTGTGGAATGCCTTTTGTAACAGGTAATGAATCTGACCTTTGGTTGTTTACAGTTACCATGTGCTAGGTGTTGTTTAGGTATGACTCAATAAGGTGAAGATCATTCTCTCCAGCTTCATAGTACTGGAGCTTTTTGATAAGTATACTGTGTGAGACAGTATCAAAAGCTTTCCTCAAATCTAGACGAGCCACACAGGTTGTTTTCTCAGTCCCAAAAGAATCATATATTTTTGTGATGACAGTCTCAACTCTTTGCCAGTGGAAGGATGAGGTCTGACACCATGTTGTGAAGAGCTAAGTAGGTTATTTTGCTCATAGTGCTGGTTCATCTGTTTGTGCATACAATATTCTATAATTTTTTATATGATTGGTATGGGTGAGATGGAACATAGTTATCAGGGGATGATTTATAACCTTTCTTATGAATAAGTGTTCAAATAGTAACTTTTAGGCAATCTGGGAAGATTCCTGCATGCAGTATTTGGTTAATGGTTTTGGTTAGTAGCAGTAGAATTTCTTTCTTTATATTTTTATTACATAATTTGAAAGTCCATAGAAATCTTCTGCTTTTGAGCTGCTAAGTTTGGCAGTTGCTTCACCAATCTGTCTGTAGGATACAAAAGACTAGCAGAAGTTGTCACCTTGCAACTATCTAGAGCTGGAAGCAAAACTACAGTTTTATTTGCATCTTCAGTGAGATTTTTATTTGAGCCAGAACTGTTAACGTATGTATTTAAGGTGTTTGGTTGACTTGGAATGTTGTACTTATTTCCAGAGATTACCTCAGCTTTGACAACTTTTCTAAGCTGTTTTTCACTTATATGTCAAATTGAATATGTAACTGTCAGTGGCTTTCCTCTTGGCTGCTCTAATTTCTGATCTGTATGCACTTGGCACTCCTGTGTAAGTTTCCTTCTCAGCTTGACTGTATTGCAATCTACATACACATCTATACTCTGAAAACCACTGTGACGTGCATGGCAAAGCACACCTCAATTTCTTCCCTAATTTTGCACAGGTGTTGCATTTATCAGTTTCTCAGTTCTTGGGGTTTATTACCCCGGTTCTGCTTTGTGTGGTTTTTGTAATATTTGGGACAACATGAGTCAAGGTTTTCTACTAATAATTCTAAAAATTTTTGTTTCTCCTGTTCACAGACAAGGCCAACATAAGTGACTTTATGGATAAATAATTAACAAAAGGTGAATAGAGAAGCTAAAACCTGTTGCTTCCACTAAGTAACTACATCAACTCAAATAATAAATTGAAAATCATACAATCACTGTTCATAGGGCTTCTGAAATGTGTAATGTGATTTTTAAATTTGTATATGCTGTTGCTTTAACCCTAAGAAATTCAGTCACAAATTCAAATAAATGCATGCGGAAATTTTGCAGTGAAAATAATGTTTACTACTTACCTTAAATATGGGGTCACATTTTGGGGAAATTCTAAAACAGCTAATATGACCATCAGACTGCAAAAAAGGGTATTAGAATCATGTTTGGATGCAAACCTAGAGAATCATGTAAAGCTCCATTTAAGATTTCTGGTATTCCTTCTCTCAGACAAAATAAAGGATTACATATGACCAAAAACAGCACATCTTTGTGCCAGAATGGAACTTACCACATGGGAATTAAACTTACCAAAAACATAAAAACAAATACTGATGTCAAAATCTCTGGAAAATCTTTAAAGTGATATTTGCAGAATCACTGCTTTCACTCTGTTGAAGAATATATAGGTGTATGAAGTGTATTATGTACATATTTGAATGGATATTTTCCTGTTCATTCCTGTACACTTTCTTCCACCTTGTAGCTAACAACTGTTGTGCCCCGACCTCCCCCTTCTCCATTTCTTCCCTTATTCAGACGTTCTCCTCACTGACCTCACCTAATCCAGTTACATCAGCTGCCCCCTCCCTTTGCAGATATCCTCTCACCAAGCTACACTCCAGTCTTTTATCATCTTTTTATTTATTTTTATTCGTATTTTCAAATTAATGATATGAATATAATAGAGGGAAACATTCCACGTGGGAAAAATATATCTAAAAACAAAGATGATGTGACTTACCAAACGAAAGTGCTGGCAGGTCGATAGACACACAAACAAACACAAACATACACACAAAATTCAAGCTTTCGCAACAAACAGTTGCTTCATCAGGAAAGAGGGAAGGAGAGGGAAAGACGAAAGGATGTGGATTTTAAGGGAGAGGGTAAGGAGTCATTCCAATCCCGGGAGCGGAAAGACTTACCTTAGGGGGAAAAAAGGACAGGTATACACTTGCGCGCGCGCACACACACACACACACACACACACACACACACACACACACACACACACACACACACACACATATCACAATATATATATATCCATCTGCACATACACAGACACAAGCAGACTTATTTTCAATTTGATCTCATACCATTTTCATGCTGATTTTATTTTGTTTCCACTATTGACCCAACTTACTCTGTGTTTATCTTTTCTGACCATATTTCATCCATTTCATCTTAGTTGTGTTTTTTGTGACATTGCTCATATTTGTATGCATTTTTCATCCTTCACTATAGATCTTGCTCCTTTCATCTATGCCAATAAAGAAAAATTTCTCAATCCCCAGGCAGAACGCACCTCCACATACTGTTCCTGCTCATGGAATCCCACCCCAAATGGCCTAACCATGAAATTACCCATCTACAGCTACAACCCCTCCTTCTACAATGATCTCCTTATTCCTACATTCCATCTATAAAACTGAAACCCTTTCCTTCCAGAAATTAGAGTAGCATGCTCATTACCACATCAAAAACTTTACCATCTATTCACCTCATATAACTATCACTGTCCACAACTACCATTACAAGAACCTCCATCAAACCTGTGCCCGCATCCTTGCATAGCTGCCAGACCTGCCTTATAGACATACTACATTTGCCACACCTCCAGAACTCCCTCCCATCATGCTAAAGAACCCAGCACCTAAAAACGCATAATTCCCCTGCCCTCAGCCTTTGCTAGTCTCTGTCCTCCAGAGTAGCATCCCTGTACACTCCCACAGCCAGCACTAGCATCTTCCGCAACATTTACCCTAGTATCCCTTGCCCTCCCCACCCCATGCCTCCTCTGTACCCCCACTGTCCATCTCAGCAAAGATGGCTACTTACACGAGACACAGTTGTGGTCGGGCTTTAGTGCCCAGAGACAACAGAGGCCATGCTTGTGTGAGTTGTGCTTGTGTAAATGTGTGTGAGTTTTCAATTTCTCATGAAAGTCGTAGTCTGATAGTGAATACATCTAGCGTTCAGTTTCATTGTGCCTGTCTGCAGCCAATTGTCTACTCTATGTGGTTAATAGTAATCTATCCTTTCCATATTGCTGGTATTCCATCCTGTGTTTTCCACAGCTTAAATGTATTAAGTGTATTATTTGAAATTTTAAATATGTGTGCATATAAACCACTTTCACCTCTAAACATGTAAAAAGACTCTTCCAATGCCTAATACATAAGCTGCTTTTATAGAATATAGAAGCTATAAAAATACAGTACTATACAATACTATACAATTATGCATCCTCTTGGTTTTAGGGGCTGAGTCTTCTCAGATTTCGGCATTATATTTTATATCATTTGTAAATGGAAAACAAGGATTTATAAACAAGCTGAAACTGATATTCCCAGGGGATGACACCCAAAGAATTATGGTAAAAATGTTTTTGTTGAATGTCTCATTCATCATTATCTTCCTATTTGTGAAGTATAATTGCAAAATGTGCATTAATGTTGTTTCTTATTCTACCTAACATGTCTTTCATTAAAGCAAATTTGTTCAAGAATGGTGCACATTATATATCAATGAGGCTTGCTGAGGAAATTGGAGATTCTTTGGAACTGGGTGATAACGTTATGGAAGTAGTTCAGCTTGATGAAACAGTTGACATTATGACAGCAAGTCAAAAATTATATCGGTAAGAAAGTATCTGTGTACCATAATTTATGAACAACATAGAATATATTTATATCATATCAATGATCACAACCTTTTGAGTCAACATACACATTTTCTAAATTGTTTTCTACAAGAAACTGACACTATTTGTATTTAACCTCATATAAAAACCCAGGGATTATAAGAGGAATGAAAAAATCACGAGCATGGAAATTATGTGAAATAATTAGGAGATGAAAAGAAATTGGGAGGAAAAGGAAAGAGATAGGACTGATTTAATATTGCAAGAAATACTGAGCCATTGTAAGGAAAGTGATTAAATGATTAAAAAATAGTTATGATGGGTTTGTCACTTGCAAAGGCATGTTAAAGCTACTTTCAGCTTCCTCCTGGGGAAAGATCCATGTGTCCCTGATGACTGTGTCTAGTGTGTGGTGGATGATCAAATGTGACATCCTTTTCCAAAATGTTTGTATGTATATCATGTAACTGAGGCAAAACCTGGGAGTCAGCTCAGTATATACTTGAGTTGAAACCTAAAGCCTAAAAACCATGTTCAAGATGGCCAGAACGCTGGCTTCTGCTGTTAATCCGTGCGGTGGATTCAGTCCAGGCCAAGTGCACCTCTCCATATCCCAGAAACCAAGCCCTTTAATGTGTTTAACTATCCAAGTGGGTCTGTGGGATAAATAAAATCACTAAAATCCAATTCTCTCTATGTATGGGAACTATTCTATTGCATAGGTAATATGCCACTATCATAATGTACATTTTCATGCAGGCTGAAATTTACTATTGTAAGAACCCTTTTCAAGAAAGGAGTAATTACTCAACAGACTTTATGCTAACCACTTTCTCAAAGGTACTGGAAAAGATCATGTATGCATAAAGAGAACACGCCTACCCAGGAATAAGATACTTAGTCTCTCCGTAGAACAAGCCATTTTTCACGTCACTAACCAGATTATACAAAAATTAAACACTCTAACAAAATATTGCTAGCTGATATTTTTTGTAACTTGTTAAAAATATTTGAAGAGTGTAAATGGAAAACATTCTCAGTGACATTTTTCAAAAAATGTGTTTGTAGTGATACTGAGTTCTTGGTGCTCTGTTGCATATCCCTAGACTTGATCGAGGTGCCAAACCCTGGAGAAAGTCTTTCAGACATGGTGCATGGTCTTCATGCCAAGCTGTGCTTCCCTCTGGAGTTCCAAAAGTTAAGAGATATGGCAAGTGGTTTCTGTTGACTACAGTTATACCAGTTAAAAACCTAATGCTGTGTTTCTGTACATGTACTATCACAAATAAAATGTAGTACCTCAGTATTAATGGCACTTGGCACAAAACCTTTTTACTATTTTGTTGAAAACTGTCATTTTTGAGATCATAGTTGTGTACAAAATGCAAATTGATACTTGCAAAGAAGAAACCACCAACTGGCCACCCTCAGTAAATTTGTTTATTTACATGAACAGTGCCATTACAATTTTCAAACCATCTCCAGACTGCTGTTCACATTTACATGTATATTACATTTGTTGTTGAGTACATTAGTTGTTGAGACAAAAACAGCACACATATACACTCCTGGAAATGGAAAAAAGAACACATTGACACCGGTGTGTCAGACCCACCATACTTGCTCTGGACACTGCGAGAGGGCTGTACAAGCAATGATCACACGCACGGCACAGCGGACACACCAGGAACCGCGGTGTTGGCCGTCGAATGGCGCTAGCTGCGCAGCATTTGTGCACCGCCGCCGTCAGTGTCAGCCAGTTTGCCGTGGCATACGGAGCTCCATCGCAGTCTTTAACACTGGTAGCATGCCGCGACAGCGTGGACGTGAACCGTATGTGCAGTTGACGGACTTTGAGCGAGGGCGTATAGTGGGCATGCGGGAGGCCGGGTGCACGTACCGCTGAATTGCTCAACACGTGGGGCGTGAGGTCTCCACAGTACATCGATGTTGTCGCCAGTGGTCGGCGGAAGGTGCACGTGCCCGTCGACCTGGGACCGGACCGCAGCGACGCACGGATGCACGCCAAGACCGTAGGATCCTACGCAGTGCCGTAGGGGACCGCACCGCCACTTCCCAGCAAATTAGGGACACTGTTGCTCCTGGGGTATCGGCGAGGACCATTCGCAACCGTCTCCATGAAGCTGGGCTACGGTCCCACACACCGTTAGGCCGTCTTCCGCTCACGCCCCAACATCGTGCAGCCCGCCTCCAGTGGTGTCGCGACAGGCGTGAATGGAGGGACGAATGGAGACGTGTCGTCTTCAGCGATGAGAGTCGCTTCTGCCTTGGTGCCAATGATGGTCGTATGCGTGTTTGGCGCCGTGCAGGTGAGCACCACAATCAGGACTGCATACGACCGAGGCACACAGGGCCAACACCCGGCATCATGGTGTGGGGAGCGATCTCCTACACTGGCCGTACACCACTGGTGATCGTCGAGGGGACACTGAATAGTGCACGGTACATCCAAACCGTCATCGAACCCATCGTTCTACCATTCCTAGACCGGCAAGGGAACTTGCTGTTCCAACAGGACAATGCACGTCCGCATGTATCCCGTGCCACCCAACGTGCTCTAGAAGGTGTAAGTCAACTACCCTGGCCAGCAAGATCTCCGGATCTGTCCCCCATTGAGCATGTTTGGGACTGGATGAAGCGTCGTCTCACGCGGTCTGCACGTCCAGCACGAACACTGGTCCAACTGAGGCGCCAGGTGGAAATGGCATGGCAAGCCGTTCCACAGGACTACATCCAGCATCTCTACGATCGTCTCCATGGGAGAATAGCAGCCTGCATTGCTGCGAAAGGTGGATATACACTGTACTAGTGCCGACATTGTGCATGCTCTGTTGCCTGTGTCTATGTGCCTGTGGTTCTGTCAGTGTGATCATGTGATGTATCTGACCCCAGGAATGTGTCAATAAAGTTTCCCCTTCCTGGGACAATGAATTCACGGTGTTCTTATTTCAATTTCCAGGAGTGTATATAAAAACAAAGATGATGTGACTTACCAAACGAAAGCGCTGGCAGGTCGATAGACACACAAACATACACACAAAATTCTAGCTTTCGCAACCAACGGTTGCTTCATTAGGAAAGAGGGAAGGAGAGGGAAAGACGAAAGCATGTGGGTTTTAAGGGAGAGGGTAAGGAGTCATTCCAATCCTGGGAGCGGAAAGACTTACCTTAGGGGGGAAAAAAGGACGGGTATACATTCGCACACACACACACATATCCATCCACACATATACAGACACAAGCAGACATAGTCAAAGGCCTTTGAAAAAAAAAAAAAAAAATCCTTATGAGAAATAATAAGACTCTCGCCACCAACAATACTGAAAACTGTGAAATCCTGGCTGAATATTTTGAGACACTCCTAAACTGCCAAACACCCATCCAGACTCTCAGTTTTACGCAACCAGAAACATTACCAACACGTTCAACACCTCCGACACGAGAGGAAATCACAAACATAATCAAAAATCTCAAAAACAGGAAAGCATGTGGAGAAGACACAATTATAGCAGAAATGCTCAAGCTTGGGGGAGAAACATCAGTAGAAGCACTACACAAAGAACTTGAACAAGTATGGGAAACCAAGAAAATCCCAAGTCACTGGAAAACTGCCCTAATTCACCCTATGTTTAAAAAAGGTGACAAAAGGGATGTTAACAACTATCGTGGAATATCACTTCTCCCAGTCCCATACAAAATTCTATCAAAAGCCCTGCTCAATCGTGTATCACCAATTACAGAGGGAAAACTTGGAGAATATCAAGCTGGCTTCAGACCAGGAAGATCCTGCGCCGAACAAATTTTTAACCTCAAAACAACAATGAACTATTTATCTACAAGGAGCAAGAAATATTTCATAACATTCATTGATTTCAAAAAAGCTTATGACTCAATCAGTAGGGACACACTCATCAAAACACTTCGAGAATATGAAATAGATGAAACAACAATCACCATAATCAAAGAAACATTAACAAATACAACATCAAAAGTAAAATTCCAAGGAGAAATTTCACGGCATTTCGAGGTCAAAACCGGCGTCAGACAAGGAGATGCGCTGCCCCGGTACTCTTCAACTGTGTTCTGGATAAAGTCATAGCAGAATGGAGAAAACTCACGCAAAAACATGGAGTTGAGAAAGTCCAAATTGGAGGGAAGTGCTACAAAGCCATTGAAACCAACTGTTTTGCCTTCGCTGACGATCTCGCCTGTTTAGCTTACACACAAAAAGACACAATAAAACAAATAGAATTACTTAAAGAAACTGCTGAAAAAGCAGGCTTGCAAATTTCATTTGCAAAGACAGAAGTCATTACAAATATCAAAAATCCACCGAAGAAAATAACTACGAAATATGGGAAAATACAGGTATCTAAAGATTTAAAATATCTTGGTGAACTAATTCAGCCTGTGGCAAAAGGTCATCCAGCCTGCAGGGCTAGAATACAAAAACTAGAGACAGCAACTCACTACTGCAGACAAATGTATTCAAAAAAATGTATATCCAAAAACATTAAACTCAGACACTACCAGACTGTCATTAGACCGCAGATAGTATATGCATCAGAAACACTGGCAAATTTTACATACGCAGAACAGATAGAAAATCGTGAAAGAAGAATTGTGAGGACAATTCTTGGACACAGGAAAATAACAGATGATCAAGGCAAGCCTGTATACAGACTAAAAAGCAACAAAGAAGTGTATACGAAGTGCAGCAAAATTACAGACGAAATTAGAAAAAGAAGATGCTCCTTTTATGCTCACATCATGAGGATGAACCCGAATAGGCTTACAAAACAAATATTTTCATACATCGCAAAACTAAAAATAAAAATTTATGGTTTATCAACACAGAAAGAGATCTAAAAGAAATGGACATAGATCAGGAAACAATATTTAACAGAAAGCTTTTTAGAAAAAAACTGAATTCATTCTCGAGTTTCGGTGTGAAAATTAAGAAGACTTGTGGAACTAAATGGTCTGAAGAGAGAAAAGCCGCCTTCAGCACAAGAATGTAAGAAGTGTGGACTGAGAGGAAGAAGACTTCCCAGAAGCGCAAGAAATAACTGTTTTCACGGTCTCTAACGGCCAAATTTGTATAATAATAATAATAATAATAATGCGGATGGATATGTGTGTGTGCGAGTGTATACCTGTCCCTTTTTCTCCCTAAGGTAAGTCTTTCCGCTCCCGGGATTGGAATGACTCCTTACCCTCTCCCTTAAAACCCACATCCTTTTGTCTTCCCCTCTCCTTCCCTCTTTCCTGACGAAGCAACGATTGGTTGCGAAAGCTAGAATTTTGTGTATATGTATGTGTTTGTGTTTCTATCGACCTGCCAGCGCTTTCGTATAGTAAGTCACATCATCTTTGTTTTTAAATAGATTTTTAAAAATATTTTTTAAATATATTTTTCCCATGTGGAATGTTTCCCTATATATATATATATATATATATATATATATATATATATATGAAACAATATTTAACAGAAAGCTTTTTAGAAAAAAACTGAATTCAATCTCGAGTTTCGGTGTGAAAATTAAGAAGACTTGTGGAACTAAATGGTCTGAAGAGAGAAAAGCCGCCTTCAGCGCAAGAATGTAAGAAGTATATATATATATAAAAAAAAACAAAGATGAGGTGACTTACCGAACAAAAGCGCTGGCAGGTCGATAGACACAAAAACAAACACAAACATACACACAAAATTCAAGCTTTCGCAACAAACTGTTGCCTCATCAGGAAAGAGGGAAGGAGAGGGAAAGACAAAAGGATGTGGGTTTTAAAGGAGAGGGTAAGGAGTCATTCCAATCCCGGGAGTGGAAAGACTTACCTTCGGGGAAAAAAAGGAGAGGTATACACTCGCACACACACACACATATATCCATCCACTCATATACAGACACAAGCAGACATATTAAAAGGCAAAGAGTTTGGGCAGAGATGTCAGTCGAGGCGGAAGTGCAGAGGCAAAGATGTTGTTGGATGACAGGTGAGGTATGAGTGGTGGCAACTTGAAATTAGCAGAGATTGAGGCCTGGTGGATAACGGGAAGAGAGGATATATTGAAGAGCAATTTCCCATCTCCGGAGTTCGGATAGGTTGGTGTTAGTGGGAAGTATCCAGATAACCCGGACGGTGTAACACTGTGCCAAGATGTGCTGGCCGTGCACCAAGGCATGTTTTGCCACAGGGTGATCCTCATTACCAACAAACACTGTCTGCCTGTGTCCATTCATGCGAATGGACAGTTTGTTGCTAGTCATTCCCACATAGAATGCGTCACAGTGTAGGCAGGTCAGTTGGTAAATCACGTGGGTGCTTTCACACGTGGCTCTGCCTTTGATCGTGTACACCTTCCGGGTTACAGGACTGGAGTAGGTGGTGGTGCGAGGGTGCATGGGACAGGTTTTACACCGGGGGCGGTTACAAGGGTAGGAGCCCTAGGGTAGGGAAGAAGTTTTGGGGATTTCATAGGGATGAATAAGAGGTTACGAAGGTTAGGTGGATGGCGGAAAGACACTCTTAGTGGAATGGGGAGGATTTCATGAAGGATGGATCTCATTTCAGGGCAGGATTTGAGGAAGTCATATCCCTGCTGGAGAACCACATTCAGAGTCTGATCCAGTCCCGGAAAGTATCCTGTCACAAGTGGGGCACTTTTGTGGTTCTTCTGTGGGAGTTTCTGGGTTTGAGAGGATGAGGAAGTGGCTCTGGTTATTTGCTTCTGTAGCAGGTCGGGAGGGTAGTTGCGGGATGCGAAAGCTGTTGTCAGGTTTTTGGTGTAATGGTTCACGGATTCCGGACTGGAGCAGATTCGTTTGCCACGAAGACCTAGGCTGTAGGGAAGGGACCGTTTGATGCGGAATGGGTGGCAGCTGTCATATTGGAGGTACTGTTGCTTGTTGGTGGGTTTGATGTGGACGGACGTGTGAAGCTGGCCATTGGACAGGTGCAGGTCAACGTCAAGTAAAGTGGCATGGGATTTGGAGTAGGACCAGGTGAATCTGATGGAACCAAAGGAGTTGAGGTTGAGAGGAAAATCTGGAGTTCTTCTTCACTGTGAGTCCAGATCATGAAGATGTCATCAATAAATCTGTACCAAACTTTGGGTTGGCAGGCTTGGGTAACCAAGAAGGTTTCCTCTAAGCGACCCATGAATAGGTTGGTGTACAAGGGGGCCATCCTGGTACCCATGGCTGTTCCCTTTAATTGTTGATTTGTCTGGCCTTCAAAATTGAAGAAGTTGCGGGTCAGGATGAAGCTGGCTAAGGTAATGAGGAAAGAGGTTTTAGGTAGGGTGATCGGCGTGAAAGGAAGTACTCCATTGCAGCGAGGCCCTGGACGTGCGGGATATTTGTGTATAAGGAAGTGGCATCAATGGTTACAAGGATGGTTTCTGGGGGTAACAGATTGGGTAAGGATACCAGGCGTTCGAGAAAGTGGTTGGTGTCTTTGATGAAGGATGGGAGACTGCATGTAATGGGTTGAAGGTGTTAATCTATGTAGGCAGAGATACGTTCTGTGGGGGCTTGGTAACCAGCTACAATGGGGCAGCCGGGATGATTGGGTTTGTGAATTTTAGGAAGAAGGTAGAAGGTAGGGGTGCGGGGTGTCGGTGGGGTCAGGAGGTTGATGGAGTCAGGTGAAAGGTTTTGTAGGGGGCCTAAGGTTCTGAGGATTCCTTGAAGCTCCGCCTGGACATCAGGAATGGGATTACCTTGGCAAACTTTGTATGTGGTGTTGTCTGAAAGCTGACGCAGTCCCTCAGCCACATACTCCCGACGATCAAGTACCACGGTCGTGGAACCCTTGTCCGCCGGAAGAATGATGATGGACCAGTCAGCCTTCAGATCACGGATAGCCTGGGCTTCAGCAGTGGTGATGTTGGGAGTAGGATTAAGGTTTTTTAAGAAGGATTGAGAGGCAAGGCTGGAAGTCAGAAATTCCTGGAAGGTTTGGAGAGGGTGATTTTGAGGAAGAGGAGGTGGGTCCCGCTGTGACGGAGGACGGAACTGTTCCAGGCAGGGTTCAATTTGGATACTGTCTTGGGGAGTTGGATCATTAGGGGTAGGATTAGGATCATTTTTCTTCGTGGCAAAGTGATACTTCCAGCAGAGAGTACGAGTGTAGGACAGTAAATTTTTGACGAGGGCTGTTTGGTTGAATCTGGGAGTGGGGCTGAAGGTGAGGCCTTTGGATAGGACAGAGGTTTCGGATTGGGAGAGAGGTTTGGAGGAAAGGTTAACTACTGAATTAGGGTGTTGTGGTGCCAGATTGTGTTGATTGGAATTTTGAGGTTTTGGAGGGAGTGGAGCTGGAAGTGGGAGGTTGAGTAGATGGGAGAGACTGGGTCTGTGTGCAATGAGAGGAGGTTGAGGTTTGCTGGAAAGGTTGTGATGGGTGAGTGAGTTGCCTTTCCGGAGGTGGGAAACCAGGAGATTGGATAGTTTTTTGAGGTGAAGGGTGGCATGCTGTTCTAATTTGCGGTTGGCCTGTAGGAGGATGCTCTGAACAGCCGGTGTGGATGTGGGAGAGGAAAGATTGAGGACTTTTATTAAGGATAGGAGTTGACGGGTGTGTTCATTGGCTGAGTTGATGTGTAGGAGAAGGATTAGGTGGGTGAGGGCAATGGATTGTTCAATTTGGAACTGGTATAGGGACTGATGGAAAGAAGGGTTGCAGCCAGAGATGGGAACTTTAAGTGTGAGGCCTTTGGGGGTAATGCCAAATGTCAGACAAGCCTGAGAAAATAAAATATGGGAGCGTAATCTGGCTAGGGTGAAGGCATGTTTGCGGAGGGAATGTAAATAAAACTTAATGGGGTCGTTGTGAGGGCATTGTGAGGGTAACATGGTATTAGAAGGTGGAAAGTGTAACATGAGGCTGAAATGAAAATGAAAATGAAAATAAAAATAAAAATAATTTTTTTTTTTTTAATTTCATCCTCATGTTACACTTTCCACCTTCTAATACCATGTCACCCTCACAACACCCCCACAATGACCCCATTAAGTTTTATTTACATTCCCTCTGCAAACATGCCTTCACCCTAGCCAGATTTCGCTCGCATATTTTATTTTCTCAGGCTTGTCTGACATTTGGCATTAGCCCCAAAGGTCTCACACTTAAAGTTCCCATCTCTGGCTGCAACCCTCCTTTCCATCAGTCCCTATACCAGTTCCAAACTGAACAATTCATTGCCCTCACCCACCTAATCCTTCTCCTACACATCAACTCAGCCAATGAACACACCCTTCAACTCCTATCCTTAATAAAAGTCCTCAATCTTTCCTCTCCCACATCCACACCAGCTGTTCAGAGCATCCTCCTACAGGCCATCCGCAAATTAGAACAGCATGCCACCCCTCACCTCAAAAAACTATCCAATCTCCTGGTTTCCCACCTCCGGAAAGGCAACTCACTCACCCTTCACAACCTTTCCAGCAAACCTCAACCTCCTCTCATTGCATACAAACCCAGTCGCTCCCATCTACTCTATCTCCCACTTCCAGCTCCACTCCCTCCAAAACCTCAAAATTCCAATCAACACAGTCTGGAACCACAACACACTAATTCAGTAGTTAACCTTTCCTCCAAACCTCTCTCCCATTCCGAAACCTCAGTCCTATCCAAATGCCTCACCTTCAGCCCCACTCCCAGATTCAACCAAACAGCCCTCGTCAAAGATTTACTGTCCTACACTCGTACTCTCTGCTGGAAATATCACTTTGCCATGAAGAAAAATGATCCTAATCCTACTCCTAATGATCCAACTCCCCAAGACACTACCCAAATTGAACCCTGCCTGGAACAGTTCTGTCCTCCGTCACAGCGGGACCCACCTCCTCTTCCTCAAAATCACCCTCTCCTAACCTTCCAGGAATTTATGACTTCCAGCCTTGCCTCTCAATCTTTCTTAAAAAACCTTCATCCTACTCCCAACATCACCACTGTTGAAGCCCAGGCTATCTGTGATCTGAAGGCTGACCGATCCATCGTCATTCTTCCGGTGGTCAAGGGTTCCACGACTGTGGTACTTGATCGTCAGGAGTATGTTGCTGAGGGACTGCGTCAGCTTTCAGACAACACCACATACAAAGTTTGCCAAGGTAATCCCATTCCTGATGTCCAGGCGGAGCTTCAAGGAATCCTCAGAACCTTAGGCCCCTACAAAACCTTTCACCTGACTCCATCAACCTCCTGACCCCACCGACACCCTGCACCCCTACCTTCTACCTTCTTCCTAAAATTCACAAACCCAATCATCCCGGCCACCCCATTGTAGCTGGTTACCAAGCCCCACAGAACGTATCTCTGTCTACATAGATCAATACCTTCAACCCATTACATGCAGTCTCCCATCCTTCATCAAAGACACCAACCACTTTCTCGAACGCCTGGTATCCTTACCCAATCTGTTACCCCCGGAAACTATCCTTGTAACCATTGATGCCACTTCCTTATACACAAATATCCCGCACGTCCAGGGCCTCGCTGCGATGGAGCACTTCCTTTCACGCCGATCACCTGCCACCCTACCTAAAACCTCTTTCCTCATTACCTTAGCCAGCTTCATCCTGACCCACAACTTCTTCACTTTCGAAGGCCAGACATACCAACAATTAAAGGGAACAGCCATGGGTACCAGGATGGCCCCCTCGTACGCCAACCTATTCATGGGTCGCTTAGAGGAAGCCTTCTTGGTTACCCAGGCGTGCCAACCCAAAGTTTGGTACAGAATTATTGATGACATCTTCATAATCTGGGGGGATGGATATGTGTGTGTGTGTGTGTGTGTGTGTGTGTGTGTGTGTGTGTGTGTGTGTGTGTGCAAGTGTATACCTGTCCTTTTTTCCCCCTAAGGTAAGTCTTTCCGCTCCCGGGACTGGAATGACTCCTTACCCTCTCCCTTAAAACCCACATCCTTTCGTCTTTCCCCCTCTTCCCTCTTTCCTGATGAAGCAACCATTGGTTGCGAAAGCTAGAATAATTTTGTGTGTATGTATGTGTCTGTTTGTGTTTCAAACGACCTGCCAGCGCTTTCGTAGGGTAAGTCACATCACACACACACACACACACACACACACACACACACACACACACACACACACACACATTCCACGTGGGAAAAATATATCTAAAAACAGAGATTCTGCAACTTACCAAACGAAAGCGTTGGTACGTTGATAGAATCAATAACAAACACAAACACACACACAAATTTCAAGCTTTCGCAACCAACAGTTGCTTCGTCAGGAAAGATGGAAGGAGAGGAAAAGACGAAAGGATGTGGGTTTTAAGGGAGAGGGTAAGGAGTCATTCCAATTCCAATCCCAGACATATGTCTGCTTGTGTCTGTTATGTGTGGATGGATATGTGTGTGTGTGTGTGTGTGTGTGTGTGTGTGTGTGAGAGAGAGAGAGAGAGAGAGTGTATACCTGTCCCTTTTTCCTCCCCAAGGTAAGTCTTTCCACTCCCGGGATTGGAATGACTCCTTACCCTCTCCCTTAAAACCCACATCCTTTTGTCTTTCCCTCTCCATCCTTCTTTCCTCATGAAGCAACCATGGGTTGCAAAAGCTTGAAATTTGTGTGTGTGTTTATGTTTGTTATTGTTTGTATCAACGTACCAATGCTTTCGTTTGTTAAGTTACAGAATCTTTCAGTCACTTCACAACCAGTAACAGTGCTATGTATTTATGTAAATAAATAGCATTATTAACAGTGGCTATTTTTATGCCTTGCAAGAAGCAACTTGTAACAACTTTCTCATTGACACTTCAAATAAGTTAGTTACCTGGTAGGCACTTATAATGTTCTGAATAAAGTATTTAGTTTCTAATTTATCTCATTATTTTTTTGTGGTGGTGCAATGAGCAGCATAGTTCTGTGCTATTAGAATATCTTCTCAACTTTTTTGGATACAAATCAGTTATCCACAAACAGAGATAAATTAATTTTTCATTCCTGTGACAAATGTCAGATCTGGCACTTTGAATGTTTTCCATATCCAGTCTTCTGTTGACTGTACAGTTCACAAGAAAAACTTAATTATGGTACCAGAGATCTTGCCAGTGGCTCACTTTTATCCTATTTAACCAAAAGAATTCTGTGTGTCACTTTAAAGAAACCCAGGAAGGATATGCAATGAAACACAATCTTTAGAATGAAGGAACATAGATGTACTATAGGAACCAATATTGGGTCCACTCTTGTTTTATATAAATGAGCTGCTTTAATATACACTTAAAAAAGGATGCACCACAAAGGAACTGCCTGAATGGGACAGAGATCAGTAGATGTGAAGTACATTACAGACAAATATATGATTACTATTTTAGAAAAATTAGATGATTTATTCAAGGGAAACTGTTTCACAAACTAAGCAAGTCAATAATGCATTGGTCCACCACTGTCCCTGATGCAAGCAGTTATTTGGCTTGGCATTGATTCATAGAGTTGTTGGATGTCCTCCTGAGGTTGCATTAAATTGTCAAAATCCCAAACTGTTGGGGTTCTGCCCATAATGCTCCAAATATTCTCAGTTGGGAAGATACCTTGTGACCTTACTCACCAAGGTAGGGTTTGGCTAGCATGAAGACAAAAACTGTAAACTCTTGCCATGTCCACAAGGGCTTTATCTTTCTGAAACATAAGCACAGGATAGCTTGACATGAAGGGCAACAAAATGGGGTGTAGAATCTTGTTGATGATGTACCATAGTGCTGTAAGGGAGCCATGGGTAAAAACCAAAGGGGTCCTGCTATGAAAATAAATGGCATGCCATCACTCCTGCAGGCCATGTGGTGGGTGACAATCAGGTTGGTATCCCACCACTGTCTGAGACCTCTCCAGACACACCCTTTCTCTACAGTCTCATTGACTGGAGAAGCATTGTCTTCAATGATGAATTACGCTTCAAACTCAGCCCCGATGACTGGCAAAGACTTGTCTGGAGATGCTCCGGACAGCAGTGGGATACAACCTAACCATAATTTGCAATATGGCCTGACAACCAGGAGTGATGATCTGGGGTGCCATTTATTTTCATAGCAGGACTCCTCTGGTTGTCACCCACAGCTCCCCTAGAGTACAGTGGTATGTTGACGATATTCTACCTTCCATTTTGTTGCCCTTCATGGCAAGCCGTCCTGGCCTTACATTTCAGCCCACTCACACATGATGAGAATTTTTACTGTGTGTCTTTGTGGTTGCCAAATCTTACCTTGGCCACCAAGGTCACCAGATCTCGCCCAATTGAAAACGTTTGGGGTATTATTGGCAGGTCCCTCCAACCAGCTTAGGATTTTGACATTCTTAACACCAGTTGAATAGAATTTGGCACAGTATCCCTCAGCAGGACATCTAAAATCTCTATCAGTCCATGTTGTTGTTGTTGTGGTCTACAGTCCTGAGACTGGTTTGATGCAGCTCTCCATGCCACTCTATCCTGTGCAAGCTTCTTCACCTCCCAATACCTACTGCAACCTACATCCTTCTGAATCTGCTTGATGTATTCATCTCTTGGTCTCCCTCTACAATTTTTACTCTCCACACTGCCCTCCAATACTAAATTGTTGATCCCTTGATGCCTCAGAACGTGTCCTACCAACCGATCCCTTCTTCTAGTCAAGTTGTGCCACAAACTTCTCTTCTCCCCAATCCTATTCAATATCTCCTCATTAGTTATGTGATCTACCCAAGCTGAATAACTGCTTACATAAGGGCCAGTGGTGGGCCAATGTGTTGTTGACTTACTCAGATTGTGAAGTTCTTTCTCTTGAATAAATTATCCAATTTTTCTGGATTTCTCATCATTTATTTACCAGTACATGTATATCACATCTGCTGATATCTTTTGTAATGCATCATTTTTTGCTCTTAGTGTGTATCTAAGAAGCTGAAATAGCTCTCTTTGCTGATGATGCTGACTTCATAATCAAGCCTAATGGAGAAACTACAAAACTTAAAAATGTATATGAAGTATTCCTGAAAATGATTAACTAGTTTTTTGCAAAGGGACAATAAAACACACTAAATGTTACAAATAATTCATAATGCAAATCATAAATGAAACAGAATGTAGTGTATTATTTTTAACACATGGCCATGGAAAAACGTGAAAAGACTTTTCAAATAACACAGTAAATGCTACGAAACAGTTATTGTTAAGTCAGGAGCAACAGTGAAAAATGTTACTGATGTCAATCTACATGACAAAATGTGAACAAAAAAATTGATGTGTATTGTGGATGTAACACTCTGTCCAACCATCCTGATTTAGATTTTCCATAGTTTTCTTAAGTAACTTCAGGCAAATTCTGGAGTGTTCCTTTAGCAAGACCATCAGGACCTGTTGTATTATCTTAAAGCATACTTATGTATATTTTTTTGACCTATTTATTTTCATTGTTTTATGATGAAAAATCATTTATCATTGTAAGATGATCCCTGAATGAATGAATGAATAAAATAAAAAAACTAAACAAATGTGGCTAAAAATAAGACAGGTAACTGCCTAGCAGAACTAAAGTTTCCAGAATATAATAATCAACATAACACACAGTCATGACATTAAAATATAGATATGACTTAATGTATCACTTATGCATGACTAAGAAATATGGAAAATGAACTTTAAAATGAAACAGATGTGTCCTTTGTTTGGCAGATGCAGCATCCTAGATATAGGCAAACTGAACAGATGCAAGCATACCCAACATTGAATGCATCTAAATTATGAAGGAAAGTACTTCATATGTAGAAAAGATAAATGAAATCTTTGCACAGAGAGAGCAGACAGCATAATTCCATGCGATGGAGCAAATTCATCGGCAGCAGAAATAATAGCATCACCAGTATCTCAAAAACAACAGTTCCATCAGTATCAGAACCAGCAGCTCAAACACCACTACACATAGCAGAAGCAGTGGCTCTTCCTACACACACAGAAAAGGGAGACAAAATATTTCGTTATGATTCACACCAGAATAGCAGTCCAAGCCATGTGGAACATCTCTCTAATGTATTCAAATTGAGTCTCCAGTGCCCAAAAGCAGAACTAACAACTCATGTGCAGAGAAAAAATATCATATTTATGTAAAAGTGAACCAGACTCAAAGTCTATATTCTATGAAAATATAAAATACCTGAATAATAAAATAGACCAACTAGTAATACATCTAAAAGATGAAAAAAAAAATGGAATTACTTCTGATGTTTTATATTTCTTTGAATATCATATTACAAACGGAATTCACGTGTTACAGATCAAAAAGTTTTATTTATCTGCTCATTACTGTAGATCTAGTATGGAAAAAGGTGGAGTTACAATGTTTTTAGAAACAATGTATGATATAAATCTCTAGATTTAAGCGAATAATTTGCTGAGCAGAACATTGATGTGTATGGCATCAAGATAACAGTAGATACTGGAACAGTCCTTGTGCTGTCAATTTATAGACAGGTGTGATAAGTAAGAGTGATTCATTGTTTCTCAGAAAAACATTCAAATTTCCAACAGGTGCCCTTCAAACTGGCAGTGCAAGAACTGTGAAACCTTCAGTAGAGTCTAAAAGGAAATGTCAGTAAATAACTAATAACATTTAAAATGGTAATATTGTATGACGTGGAAATTAACATAACTGGTATTTCAGCAGATGGCTTCTTAGCATTTGCCTGTACAAAGAACTACAATGAGTAGATTACAGTAATTTCATGCTTGGAAAAATTGATAATGAGTTACGTCTGCTTAGCCTGTCGTCGAAAATAGTTCCTTAGCAAACACTAAAAACAGTACATTATGGTGCAGTCTTGAAGATTATCACTTGTTTGCAAAGGATTGTGTTTCTCTTTTCATATAAATACTGCATAACCATTATGAAAGATTTCACTGTTCCGTCTATCTATGAAAGATGCAAAAGTCATTTTATTTTTATCAGTACATGCAAAAAATATATAATAACTAAATAAATTAGAAATTTGTTGAATGCTTTTATGTTAATCTGTTCCTTGAGTGAAATATTCCACTTTCGAAGTGCAAATGAGTCAGTGACAATTATTTCCTTCAATAGAAAAGACACCGTACTGAAATGTTTACTTACTGCTGCAACTTCTTTCTGTATAAAAATAATTTAAAACCAGAAAGAAACAATATTGACTCATGTCATTGCTAATAAACCTTTATGTTGGGAAGATATGCTGTGTGAGATAAGATTTGATTGTAAAATGAGTGCTTCCTTCAAACTTAAAAAGTATGTAAAATGTGAAGTACTAAGTTCCTTGTTTAAAAAAATAAATGGCTTTCTCTTGCAGGTGTCAATATGCAATAATGGCAATACCACCAAGTGAGGTGCAGAAAATACATTTCATGCCTCCTTTGCCAGCTCAACACAAGAAGCTCTTAGATCACTTTCCTGCTGGCCATATGATAAAATTTGTGGCAACCTACAATGAGGTTTGTAGCATTCCTGCTTTAATTGTGTTATATATAGCCAGTCTGCTTTTCCTTTTTGTAACTGAGTTTTTAAATACACCAGTGTGCAGAACTTAAGGGCAAAAGTAACTTTTGCGTGGTATGTCACTGCCAAGTAATACAGCCCAATGAAACTTTGACCCTACATGTAGAGAACAGCTACAGCATAATACAGAAGGTAACTGAAATAAATACACAAGAGATGAATGGAAATGACACTTTTATTCAAAGACAGTATGTTAGCAGAGTAATTTTCTGCAGGTATCTGATTGGAATGATAAGACTTGTTATCATAAATGAGGTAAAAATTGTTGCACAAACTCTTGTACAATTCAGTATGTGCAATAAAACACTGAGCATCCACAACAACATAAAATATAGTTACACAAGTGAGGCATAGACTCTAAATTCTTGCATTCCCACTAGAACCCTGCCTGGGAGGGGCAGGACAGAAAATTACATTTTCAGTCCAAAAATCTTATTACACCACATGATGGCAAGTGTTTTGCGAAAGGTTTTGTTATCATGTTTGTCAGAATTTGGTGTGAAGATATGTGTTCAACAGTGACTTGGACAGTTTTCATTTTATCTCTTATAAATTGCTGTCTATAATCTTTGCTTCAACTCTTGTAGCCACTAGTCTCAGACAAATAAGATTTTTTACACACACATTAACAAGTTAAAAACTGTTACAGAAACTCTTGCACAAGTCAGTACATGAAATAACAACACTGAGCATCCATAGCAATCCAAAAGATATTGATGCAAACAAGGCGCATGTTCTAAGTTTTTAAATAATAATTACATTGAAGTCACCATGATTTATGATGGTCCCCTGGACATTATAAAAGGTGGGACTTTGCTCTGCAATTTGGTCCAACGCTGGCCACAAGATTGGTAAGGTAAGGCATTGCATTCTATTCCCTCATCAATGAGGCTGACAACTGCTCGATAGTTGTTGAAACTGGATACATAGAAGCCTTTGGCCTGCTTAGCAGTTTTATGTAGGACCAGAATTTTCTTGGGTTCTTGGCAAGATCTTTTGATAAAGTCAATACCATCACTGCGTGATAGTGATGGGAATGTTACCGATGATGGTGCCACTAAAGCGGAGTTACTAAATTTCCATAATTCCTTCACAAAAGAAGATGAAATAAATATTCCAGAATTCAAAACCAGAACAGCTATTAGCATGAGTGACATAAAAGTAGATATCTTAGTTGTTGCAAAATAACTCAAATCTCTTAAGAAATGCAAGTCTTCCGGTCCAGATGGTATACCAATCAGGTTCCTTTCAGAGAATGCAGACACAATAGCGCCTTTGTTAGCAGTCATGTACAACCTCTCACTTGGCAAAAGATCTGTCCCTAAAGACTGGAAAGTAGCACAGGTCACACCAATATTCAAGAAAGGAAATAGGAGTAATCCATTGAATTACAGACCCATATCACTGACCTCAATTTGCAGTAGGATTTTGGAGCATATACTGTACTTGAACATTATGAATCACTTTGAAGAAAATGACTTATTGATACATAACAAACACAGATTCAGAAAATATCATTCTTGTGTAACACAGCTAGTTCTTTATTCCCATGAAGTAATGAGTGCTGTCAACAAGGGATCTCAGATTGATTCCATATTCCTAGATTTACAGAAGGCTTTTGAAACCGTTTCTCACAAGCGACTATTAATCAAATTGCATGCATATTCAGTATCATCTCAGTTGTGTGACTGGATTCATGATTTCCTCTCAGAGAGGTCACGGTTCGTAGTGATAGATGGTAAATCATCGAGTAGAAGAGAAGTGATATCTGGCGTTCCACAAGGAAGTGTCATGGGTCCTCTGCTGTTGCTGGTTTACATAAATGATCTAGTGATAATCTGAGCAGCCCCCTTAGACTGTTTGCAGATGATGCTGTAATTTACCATCTACTAAAATCATCAGATGATCAATTCCAATCACAAAATGATCTAGAGAGAATTTCTGTATTGTGCAAAAAGTGGCAATTGGCACTAAAAAAAAGAAAAGTGTGAGGTCATCCACATGGGTACTAAAAGAAATTTGATAAATTTTAGCTATACGATAAATTGCACAAATCTAAGGGCTGTCAATTCGACTAAATACCTAGGAATTACAATTACGAGCAACTTAAATTGGAAAGACCACATAGATAATATTGTGGGGAAGGCAAAACAAAGACTGCGCTTTGTTGACAGAACACTTAGAAGATGCAACAAACCCACTAAAGAGACAGCCTACATTACACTTGTCCATCCTCTGCTGGAATATTGCTGTGTGGTCTGGGATCCTTACCAGGTAAGATTGACGGAGGACATCGAAAATGTGCAAAGAAGGGCAGCCCGTTTCGTGTTATTGTGCAATAGGGGTGAGAGTGTCACTGATATGATACACGAGTTTGGGTGACAGTCACTGAAACAAAAGCAGTTTTCTTTGCGGTGAGATCTATTTATGAAATTTCAATCACCAACTTTCTCTTCCGAATGCAAAAATATTTTGTTGACACCCACCTACATAGGGAGAAATGATCATCATAATAAAATAAGAGAAATCAGAGCTTGAACGGGAAGATTTAGATGTTCCTTTTTCCCACACGGCATTCGAGAGTGTAATGGTAGAGAAGTAGTATCAAAATGGTTCGATGAACCCTCAGCCAGGCTCTTAAGTGTGAATTGCAGAGTAACCATGTAGATGTAGATGTGTAGGTGTGTAGATGACAGTGGTAGTAGTTGTATGTTGCACATCAATCTTTTTACAGATGGGCAAATTTCTGTTAACTTTTGCCAGTCATCATTTGTGTGTTCCTTTTTGAACTGAGAGTGCAACAGTCTCTGTTTCCTCAGCAATTTCTAAATTTTATTTTTAAACTGTGGTGTGTCTTTCCCACCCATGATACACTTAATGGCACATACGTCTCCAGAACACAATCTACCATTCATTTAAATTTTGCCCAGTGTCCTTCACACTGGAACTAAATGAAGTCCATTCATTTTCTACGTACAGTGCTAACAACTGCTTATCTATTCTTTGTAGCAAAAATACTCTCCTAGCCTTCTCGATGGATTTATTAATTTTAGTAAACATTGTCATTCAGATGACATCCCAATCACTAATCCCAGTTTCTTTATGGACACCATCAACAAAATCAGGCTTGTTTGAAGAAAAGAAGATTGAGGTTAACATCCCGTCAACATTGAGGTCATTAGAGATGGAGCACAAGCTTGAATTGTCAGGGATGGGGAAGGAAATTGGCCATGCCCTTTCAGAGGAAGCATCCTAGCATTTTCGTGGAACAATTTAGGGAAATCACAGAAAATCTGTATCTGGATGGCTGGACATGGGTTTGAACCACCATCCCCATAAATGCGAGTCCAGTGTGCTAATCACTGCACCACCTCGTGTGGTGCTTGTTTGTAGTCATGAGATCTAAAATACTTCCATTGTATCTGGACTGTTGGACTAGCTGCTGGAGACAATCTTTGGGCAATGTTTTCAGAAGTACTTCACAAACTTATCTGTCCATACCACCTGCAATAAACATGAAGATGTGGGCTCCAACAAAACCACAATCTGGGTATTTACATGCTAGTGAGTGTAGATTTTCTTTGAATAATTCTAAAACTGTTTTGGCAGAATCAGGTGGCCAGTATAAAACATCTGATAACTAACTTGAGTTCACCTAAATCTGTTAACACGTCCAGATAACTTCACAGTAGAACTCAGTATTGACTTCAATAAACTTTTGTGATTAGACTGACTTCTAAAGAAATTAAAGCTGGTGAGTCCTCAGTTTTTATTTTACAATGTTGCAGACAATGAAGGCATTTGTTGATATTGTGTACCCTTCATGATACATATAAAGCATTGTGGGGGACTGTGAAAACAGTTGTATTGTAATGTTATTACATACATTAATTTTCTTTTGAAGTTGTGATTTGAAATTACAGAAATTCTTAGTTAGTTGTGCTTCCTGTGCTTTGAATATTTTCAGTATTGTTGTATTTTTGAAGTATAATGTAAATGTTTTGTTTTTAAAAATAACCTATGGTACTTTATCAACAGTTTCATTCAGCATCTCTCTATCTATAGTGCTATTCTTTGTTTTACACCTAGTATGCAGTAGTTATTGTGTTTTTAGAGTTTTTTTACAGCTACTGAATATCATAGATGATACCTCCCATTATGAATTGTTTTACTATGTACATGTATATTTAGGGCATGATCAGTTATATTTTTTAACTTGAGCCATAGTAGTTCAAAATATTAATACAAAGAAGTAAATCTTTTGAGTTCCTCTTTAATATAAGACACTGCTGCTTCTTTATCTACTTTAATAAACATTTTAAATGCTTGAGATATTTTTTTCACCCCAGACCATGATTCACCAGTGTCCTCCATAATTTGGTTTCAATATTAACACAAAGAGTTCCAATGACAGTTCTGGTAATGATGTTTTCATATTTTAACTAATTCCTGCCATAACTAGTTTGCTCATAATTCTTGGTGTTTGCTGACACTAAGATTGTGACCATCATAAAAAAGGACTACATACACAGAGTGAGGGACTGTCATGCAGCCCATGTGTGTGCATCTAAGAGGTAGTAGACAAGTAGTTTTGACAATCAGGATTAAAGACAGAGATAAAAGTAGCTGACAAAAAAGCCTCTGTGAAGATCTGGGAAGGAAGTATGACAGGTGGTGGCATATGCTACCCAACTGCAACAGTTTGTGGAAGGACACTGTGAATGTTTAATACTTATATTGATACCCCTACTGTTGGGAACTGGTAAGTCTCCTGAGGCAAACTCAACAGTCTTACCCTGCCAGTCCAAAAAGTTTCAAGACTGGAGTAATAAAAAAATAGAGAAATGTGAACATGGTGGTTTTAAATCTTCAGATGTTCTACACAGTCTCCACCATTTGAGTACAATGCACAGGATGGTCGTACAAAATATGAAACTTCCATAAAAGTCCTTTGGGATCACATTCACACCTTCTTCTGTCTTGGAGAACCATCCGAGAGGTGTACTGCATGTTTCTGTTTTGTGGTAGATTCATACTCATAATACCAAGTCTTGTCCCCCATGATGAAATTTTCCAGAAAGAATGTTCCATGTTTTTCCTTTCAGTCAAGTCATGGCAGCCATCCATGCATCATAATTTTTTGTCATTGCAGGGGATACAGAGAGACAGTATTGTGGACTTCTGAACACATTTTAAAAAAAACTGTCGTAAGCAGCTAATTTGACAGCTCAAACTCAATGGGAATAGTTTAGACCTCATAGCTACAAACAGACCTGACTGTATCACCAGTGTCATTATAGGGACAGGGATTAATGACCATAATGTCATCAAGGCAACTGTGGTTACTAAATTTAATAAATCAAGAAGGCAAGGAGAATATTTCTTCTAGAAAGAGGAGATAAGCAGTTGTCACCATCCCACTTAGACAACAAATTTACATAATGTAGTTCCAGTTTGATGAATACGGAGGAATAAGGGTAAAGTTTAAACAGATTGTAAATCATGCTCTGGAGAAGTATGTATCTAATAAGTGGGTTAAGGATGGAAAAGACCCACTGTGATTTTACAACAAAATTTGAAAAATGCTGTTGCAGTCTTGCTAAATGACAACAGGCTAATGCTACTAGAGATTCATGTGTCTGTAAAATAATCAGTGTGCAAAATGTACAACTACCACCATCAGACATTAGCAAAAGTTTTGAGAAAATTCTGATCCTATGTGAAATTGCTAAGCAGATCTACGGCTTCTATCCTGTCACTCATTGGCCACTCTGGTGTGTCAGTGGGAGATAGCAAAAGGAAAGCCAAAGTTTTAAATTTCACTTTTAGGAAATTGTTCACACATTATAATGATACAAACATACCACTGTTTGACCACCATGCAAACATGGAGGACATAGTAATAGCCATGGATGAAGGGCAAAAGTCAGATTCCATATTCCTACTTTTCTGAAAAGCATTTGCCACTGTACCCCACTGCAGACTGTTGGCACACGGAGTAGGTTCGAAAATATGTGTGTGGCTCAAAGACTTCTTAAGGAATAGATCCCAGTACATTGTCCTCAGTGGCAAGTGTTCATCAGAAACAGGGGTATCATCAGGAGTGTCTTAGGGAAATGTGATAGGACCACTGTTATTTTCTGCATACATAAATGATCTGGTGGACAGAGTGAGCAGCAATCTTTAGGTTGTTTGTTAATGATGCAGCACTGTACAGGAAGGTGTAATATGAAATGACTTACATAAAATTTCTGGGTGGTCTGATGAATGGCAGCTAGCTCTAATGTAGAAAAATGCAGGTTGATGCAGATGAGTAGGAAAAACAAGCCCATAATTTTCAAATGCAGCATTAGTAGTGTGATGCTTGACATAGTCACATCAATTAAACATCTAGGCATAACATTGCAAAGTGATATGTATGAAATGGAACAAGCACATAAGGACAGTTGTAGGGCAGGCAATGGCTGACTTTGGTTTATCGGAAGAATTTTGGGAAAGTGTGGTTCATCTGTAAAGGAGACCACATATAGAACACTAGTACAACCCAGTACTGTTCAAGTGTTTGGGATCCACATCAGTTGTGATTAAAGGAAGTGACTGAAGTAATTCAGAGGTGGGGTGTGTATTGGTACTTGAATTACGTAACCATTATGGCACCTCAACTCAACCTCTTGATACCAGCAATATTCTACTGTGTTTCTGTAAAGTACTTAACATATTTCTGAGACAACATTCAGATTTGATTTCATTTGTGATACATCAATATGTTTATATTGCAATGATATTATTCTTATGTGTATTCTTTCTTTTGTCACTATGATCTTTGACGTACTTGTAACTCTGATTTTTGGGCGCGTAAGCGATTATTAGTTAGCAGTTAGAGTGTCGGTCCTTGAAAAAGTCAAGTCTTGGACGTCATGTTGGAAGGACACATAACGTAGTCATCTTATAAAATGTGAACTTTAACAGTGAGGAAGATGTTTTCAAGTATGTTTTGTATTGTGAAGTGATGTTTTGTGTTTTACGTGATATTGCAATAAAAGCAATTAAAAGGAAGTGTAACTTAAATTCGGAGTGCTGATTTTTCTTTTTTTTTTTTTTTTTTTTTTTTTCATCACTATTGTGCTAACTTTGAAAGGTTTAATCTTCAAGAATGGTTTGTGAAGTGCATCTACAAAACTTTTGAATATAGCAGAATAAAACCTAGGCCTTTTTGCATCCGAGCTTGGAATCATCACCACCTAGATTTTCGACGATTGAGCCATGAGTTTACAATGAGACCAGCGTGGGAAACACGAAAAGATGATGCCTAGTTTATTCGTTATTACATGAAATGATTTTATTAACTGTGCTCTAATGACACCTGCCACATAATAAATTTGTTGTTGCCTGAAAATGCAGTATTTAGCAGCATGAGCAACACCACAATCATTATTAAATTTTTGACCTTTGTTGTGGTAGGGTTGTTAGAGGTGCAACATTTGTTACTGACAGGTTTGAACAACATGCAGATATTACAGAGATGCTTTGGGAAATCAAATGGGAGTCCCTGGAGAGAAGGTGACATTCTTTTAGAGAAACATTATTGAGAAAATTTAGAGAACCAACATTAAGTTGACTTCAGGTCGTTTCTGCTTCCACCAACATACATTTTGCATAAGGACCATGAAGATAAGAGAAATGAAGGTTCATATGGAGGTATATAGATAGTCATTTTTCTTTCACTCTATTTGTGAGTAGAAAAGGAAAGGAAATGACAAGTAGTAGTATAGGGTAATCTCCGCCACAGACCGTATGGTGGAGTGTAGAAGTAGATGTAGAAAGTGTGTGGGACAAACTTTTTGCACACACTTTTCTTTTCATCAAAACATTCTGGATAATGCCTTGAACACTTGATTAGTAGTGTTCAGTTCATTGGACTATTGTGATTTGTGACACAACAATGCTGACACGCTACAGCAGCATAATCACTACTCACCACTCACTACCTGCTTACAACTGACTAGCCAAATGCACATCTGTTGTCTACAGCAGTTAGTTCAAGTAGCCTCTGCAGTTACTGCACTGACATTGCTTACACTCCAGGAATAAAGGCACTCTGAGAATTTTTTGGATGGAAGATGTTTACCTTGTAACTTTCAAAAACAAAGCTGACATAGCCAACCAAAATTTATATTGTACGGCAGCTTGAAGGAGCTATGTTTGCTATTACTGTGCAGTGCAATAATATTAATGGAAACACCATTAACTTGCATAATTGTGTATGATGTGGTAAATGTAAAGCAAAATGTGAAGCAAAATTTTGAAATATAACTTTAGTTTGTAACTGAATAAGCTTGCCAAATTTTTTACTGAAGCTTTGGTTACTTTCTGTTGTGGGGCTAAGTAAATTACTTTCCTTGGAAGTATTTTCTAGACTCTCTTCCAGAGCTTGCTTACTTTGTATGCACTAAAAACTTAAATGTCACATAATGTCGTACAGAATCAATTTGCTCTCTCCAGTAGGGTGTGTTCTGATTTGAAACTTCTAGGTTCGAGTCCCAGTCTGATACATAGCTCTACTCTGCTATGAAGTTTCATAATGTCTTTTAGTCATCATTCAGTGCTAAACCAAATGCAATCCTAAATTCACAAAAATTAGAGCATTAAATGTATTATGCAAAATCGGGCAGGTTAAAATTTTTCTGGTATTAAAATGCAAAAACACTAAAATGTTTGAACATATAATAGATTACTTTGTATACATATATTAGGAGAAAAATAACTGTTTTGATAAAAGCCACTGGTTCTCCTCTAATATTACCCTGCTGCTCTTTTTATCAACTGCTTTGTACTGTGCAGTTACATAACTCTATTGATTTGAGGAACCACTATGATCAGTCTACATGCTTGAAAAGTTAATGAACAGTTTAGTACCAACATTAGTGTCAATCTACATTTACATTCTCAAGTGTAGATATTCTGATAAATGAAGAATGTTGATGTACATGCATATGTAGATGTAGACTAGGTGAAAAGTAATCTAGCAGCAATTCCCATAATTATCAGTGCTAGTAATTAACATAAGTGATCATTTGTCATTAGTATACTTCACAAATGTTATCTGCAATTGCTGCTTCTGCCTACTAATGTAAAACTTGACTTGTTCCACATTCTTGAAGGCTCCCCATCATGATAAGCTTTATGAACACAATGTGTTTGAAATTTGCTGCCTCTTGACAGGGATACAGAAATTATTTTTTACTTATAGTATTGGGGTTTGTGAATTACACAGTTCATCCTAAGTGTAGTCTTTTAGGAGTACTGGCACAGAAGTGTAAGAAACGACAGGTCCTTGGAATGGATCCTACAAGATCTTTGGTTACCAACCTTATGCAATATTTCTACTGCACTCTTCTGCAGAATAAACACATTTTTGATCTTAGCTGCAATGCACCAGAAGATAATGCCATAGGAAAGTACTGAGAGACAGTATGCAAAGAACACCAATAGTGCCATCTCGATATCAACAGGAGATTTATACAAGGTCTGTTCAAAAAATTTCATAACTTTGTCGATGAAATTTTTCTACTTTTACCTTTGAAATACTGTCCTCCACAATTGATACACTGCTTCTAACACTGTTTTCGCTTCTGGAACCAGTATTGGTATGTTTCTTGCTGGATTGTGCGAAGCACTGCCTGAGAATTTTCTTTTATTTTGTCTATTATTGCAAATCTTCATCCTTTCAATGGAATATTCAGCTTTGGAAATTAAAAAAAAGTCCACATGCAGCTGGTCTGGAGAATATGGAGGATGAGGCAGCACAGTGATTTTGTGCTTTGTGCAATAGTCATGCACCAACTGGGATGACTGTGCAGGTGCATTATCACGTCGCAAGAGACATGAATTGTCTTGCCACAGCTCAGGCCATTTCCTTCTCACATCTTCTTGCAGGTGTCACAACACAACCCAATAGTACCATTAATTAACATTTTATTCCTGTGGCATGAATTCATGAAGAAATAATCCTTCAAAGCCAAAGAAAACTGTCAGCATGGCTCTGACATTTGACCTGACTTGATGAGCTTTTTGTGGTCCTGGAGAACCTCAGTGAAGATTGAACCCTGGTCTCAATATCATAATTGTAGACCTACAGCTCATCACCAGTTATGATTCTCATAAGAAACATTTCATTCTCATTTGCGTGATCCAAAAGCTCTTCACAGATTGCAAGGTGAAGGTCCTTCTGGTCTTGACACATGAGCCATGGGATAAACTTGGCAGCAACACACATTCCAAGATGCTGTGTCAATATTTTATTACATGATCCAAGTGAAATGTTACATTCTTCTGCAATGTCTCAGACAGTCAGTCTTCGATATACAGGCACAATTTTGTTGACATTTCCTGACATGAGTGTCATCGGTAGACATTGAAGGGCATCCCAAACAAGGGTAACCTTTGACTTCAGTCTGGTGATTTTTAAACCGTGTGAACCATTAATAACACTGAACTTGGCTTAAGCACTCATCACCATAGGCTTCCTGCCTCAAAAAATGGTTAAAATGGCTCTGAGCACTATGGGACTCAACTGCTGAGGTCATTAGTCCCCTAGAACTTAGAACTAGTTAAACCTAACTAACCTAAGGACATCACAAACATCCATGCCCGAGGCAGGATTCGAACCTGCGGCCGTAGCGGTCTTGCGGTTCCAGACTGCAGCGCCTTTAACTGCACGGCCACTTCGGCCGGCTCTTCCTGCCTCATTTAGCATGTCTCTGTAATGGTGTTCTTGAGTTTCACACAAAATTTAATGCTGGCACATTGCTGCTCTAACTCTGCTATCTTGAAATTTGCAAACTGTGCAACACAACATGCCACTCAGTACAGCACTGGGCAGTAACTGACAGATACACAACAATGAAATTTCTGACAGTTACAGATTAAACACAGGTGTGTGCAGGGATGCCAACTGCATTTCACTCCAGCACACCATTTGTGTGAAATTATGAATGTTGTGGAATTTTCTGAACAGACCTTGTGCAAATGCAACACAGGCTGAGCTAAGCTTTTTGATACATTTATTCCCTTTTTAGTATCCCCCCAGTTTGTTATCCAACTGTATGCTTAGAAACTTCTCACATGGAATGTCATGTAGTGTGTGCTCATTGTTTTATATTTTTGGCACATTAATTAATTTTAAGAATATAATTTTTCGTTAAGTTAAGGAATGATCTGTTCTCAGTGAAGAAATATAGTGGAACCCTGCATAGTGAGTATAATTCATTCCAGAATATTACTTGTAGTATGAAACACTCGTTAAGCAAAACAATTTATCCTGTATAAATTAACGTAAAATACAGTAATGTGTTCCATGCAGAAAAAGTACTAAAAACTTTATCTTATTCATGCCATTTATTCAAAGAAAATTATGCATACAGTGTTATGTACTTTATTATTCATGATACATAACTTAATTATTTTTTACTAGGAAGCTGTCTATAGTCATTTGTTTCTGTCAATGCTTCAACACTTGGTGAAAATGCGATATAGCATTACCTTCAAATAAATTTGTAGCACCCGTAGCCACTGCTTTACTTGGGTCATGATTTTCAATGTACAATGCATTAGATTCCCATGCTTCTGGCATTTCTCTTATTGCACCAGAAGATTGCTGCTTTGCTGTTACTGTCTCCTCCTCTTCCTCCTCCTCCTCCTCCTCCTCCTCCTCCTCCTCCTCCTCTGAAGAACTCCTCTCCACAATTTCCTGATGTGAAACACAGTGCAACTCCACAAGCTCTTTGGTGGTCATTTTTCAGCTGTGGTCTTCTACAATTTCATCAATATCATTGTTATCCACTTCTAGTCCCATGCTCTTGGCCAAAAACACAATCTTGTTGACCACGGCTTCACAGGTATTGATTCAGTTGCCTCAGAGTCACATTCAAAACGTACTCTGCCCAAAACTTCTTCCAAGCAGAAATGAGAGTTCTCTTGGTAACTCCTTCTCATGCCTTTTCGATTGTCTTAACACAGGCAACGATCTTGAAGTGATATTTCCAAAACTCTCTGAGAGTGAGATTGGTAGCTTCAGTCAACTCAAAGCAATAAAGCAATGCTCGAAGATTGCTTTGGTGCAGAGTTTCTTAAAGTTAGAAATAATCTGCTGGTCTGTAGGCTGGAGTAAAATAGTGGCATTGGAAGGCAGAAATTGGGTCTTGATGAATTGAAATTCTTCAAGGAGGTGGTCTTGTAGGCCTGGGGAAAGGGCAGAAGTGTTGTCCATAACAAGCAAGACATGGAGTGGCAGATTCATCTCAAGCAAATATTTTTTCACCAAAAGACAAAACACTTCATTGATACAATAAAAAAATAAAAAAAAAAGATCATTTGTCACCCATGCCTTGTTGTCGGATTTCCACATCACATTTAATCTGCTCTTCTGGACTTTACATTTCTTGAAGGCTTGTGGGGTTTCTAAATGATAAACAAGGAGTGGTTTAATTTTTAAATTGCCACTTGCATTGGCACAGAATAGCAATGAGAGATGGTCTTTCATTTGCTTGTGACTGCGCAATGCATTCTCCTCTGCTTTTATAATGGCATGCTTCAGCATCTTTTGCCAGACGAGACCCATCTAGCCACAATTAAAAACCTGTTGTGACAGGTAACCCTCAGAATCTATGAGCATCTTGAAGTTGCTGATGAAGTTCTCTGCTGCCTTTGTGTCAGAGCTGGCTGCTTCATCATGCGTCACAATGCTGTGGATAACAGTTCTTCTCTTAAGCTTCTTGAACCACCCATGGCTTCCCTTAAATATTTCTTTGGCCGCTGATGATCCTGGCATCTTCTTAACAATGTCGGTGAAAATCATTCTCGCATTCTCACAAATGATGCTCTCGTTAAGTGTCACCTTACAATTGCTTTTCACTTATCCATAGAAGGAGCAACCTTTGACATCATCCAGAATATGAAACAGTTGTTTACATATTCTTGTCACTCCCTTCGAAACATCTATCTCCTTAATCTTGTCCTTGCTCTTGAGGATAGTGCAAGTAGTTGATGTATGAGGATTGCCCAGAAAGTAATGCATGCATTTGTTTTCTTCAACAATTCTTTATTGAACATAATGGTAATTACACACACAAAAGAATAGTGTTTTAACTACACACCCTACACACCCTATTTATCCCCTGTATTCATCTTGTTTCATTGTGTTCCTGTCTGTTTTTTGTATGTATCTTGGGACATTCTGTTTGCTGGTTTATTGTGAATTCAGTGGATGTGTAAAGTTCACTCAGGAGCTGTGATTTCCAATTATTCATTTGCTTCCCATGCTGTTTCTTTACACTCACCCTTATTTCTTAGTCTGATTTCATTTCTCAAAGTGCTGGAGTTATTGTGGAAATTAAGAGTAAAATCCAATATCCAGATTCTAGAAATAAATGTGAAGCTTCTCAGAAACAACATGTTGTATATTGTGCTCTCATTTACAATGAGCATGCATAACAGAGTTGAGGACATAATCTATGGCCTTCCTCCTGTGCGAAACAAAGGTGTGTATGCCGTGTCATTACCAATCCTTGTCCTGGAGGCAGAGCCAGTGGTTCACTGTGTTAATCACTCCTCATTGTCCTCAAAATGTCTTCCATGAATGACATCCTTTAATGGCCCAAACAAGTGGAAACTGGCTGCAAATTGTGGAGTTCCACTGAACCGCCTTAGGATGACCTCACCCTCCGTGCCCAACAATTAACTGTACTTCTGTTTGGCAGCACACACTCTGTTGACTTTGTCCATCATTTGTGAATATTCCCCAAAGTTTCTTTTTATGCAGTGAGAAATTCAATGATGTTGCTTGTAACATACATAACCTACAGATACGATTATGAAACTGTCCTGGAGTTACATTATTTGTCGGAAGTGATGGAAACTTGGTGCACTCAGTCAGGAGACTTCAAATAATTTATACATAATGTCTCGCATTTATAGCATTGTTTTCAGCTGAGAACAAGAATAATGTGGATTAGTTTCTGGGCAACCCCTGACTGATTGTATGTGCATGCTAAATCAGCAACACCCATACCATGTTCACGGTTTTCAATGATTTAACGTTTCACTTCTAAGGTCATTTTCTTTCTCTTACAGTTGTCTTCTTGTAGCTTTATCTTCAGGAACATTTCTATGAAGGTTACTAAAATTAGCACACAAAAAAGCACTATATGAACACAAGCTCAGAAAAATGTGTGATCACAAGCTGCACTAAGATGGTAGCAGAAAGAGTGCTAAACCCAGGCTGCAATATGTATGAAAGTCATTGCTCATATGCTGCTGTCGACAACGAAGAGTGTTCATATTGCTGAATGTTTCCCCTGTCATGCATGAACAGATGGTGATGTCACACTAAAGAGTCATCTCTCGTTATCTGAAACATCGCTCATTCAGCAAGTCATTTTTTTACAATTTGTTTTGCTCATTATGTGAATTGTGTATTATGGCAGGTGCTCATTAAGTGAGTTTCCACTGTATTCGTCTTGTTTCATTGTGTTCCTGTCTGTTTTTTGTATGTATCTTGGGACATTCTGTTTGCTGGTTTATCGTGAATTCAGTGGATGTGTAAAGTTCACTCAGGAGCTGTGATTTCCAATTATTCATTTGCTCCCCATGCTATTTCTTTACACTCACCCTTATTTCTTAGTCTGATGTCATTTCTCAAAGTGCTGAAGTTATTGTGGAAATTAAGAGTAAAATCCAATATCCAGATTCTAGAAATAAATATGAAGCTTCTCAGAAACAACATGTCGTATATTGTGCTCTCATTTACAATGAGCATGCATAACAGAGTTGAGGACATCACACATACATTAATACAGACTATGTCCAAAACTGTCTGTATAAGTTAACAGATTTCAATTGAAAATTAAAATATAAGTTTTTCTCTCATCCCTATGAAGTCATTGGGATTGTCACTGCTGTTCTTCTTCCATGGCATGAATCATATCGCTAAGGCAAGACCTGACGACACAAAATAATCTGCCCGTGAATCATGAACATAGCAAGATTGTTATTGTCATCCAGGTTTATGGATATGCTGCATCCATCCACTACAGAATACATGCACATAAATGAAATGCACTTCCGAACAGAGAGCTATACCAGTTCATTACTTAAACAAACTTTTTATAGTGGTGATCAACATTCATCAGTTCAGTAGGTGTTTGTGTAACACATGACTTCATGAAAGTAATATGTTACACCACAGATTCCTCCTCTTAGGTGAATGATGTGGTGACTATAATAAAACTCAAATAAACAATGAACATGTGAAGTTCAAAACTAATTTTAACCTTCTTAACTAAAAATATCAAGTTTGTGTCTATCTGATGAATGATCACGACTGTAATTGAAACTCATTTCTAGTAAATATGCTTATTCATGTTTATTATATGTGTAATGTCCCACAATTAATTATAAATTATTAACCATAAGCATGTATTTAACATAATGTCATTTTGATCAAGTCATTTACACCTCTACCAGGCAATCATTCTTGTATAATGAATATGAACCCTCGGATAACAAATATTTATTAGTAGGATTCTGGTCCAAGCTGCTGAAGACGGCAGTCATGTCTGCATGAGGTGAGCCTGCTTATGTAAATATGTGTGTTTTCTTTTCATTTGGCTGAAAGCTAAATGTGTAACAGTCTTTTTGCTTTGCCTATCAGCAACTCAACATGTCAACTTTATAGTGCCTAGCAGTCTATCATTTTTCTATTGCTGTAAATATTTTTTACAAATACAGATCACTTAGCAATCTTACCACATCTCTTTATTTTATACACTACCACATCTCTTTATTTTATATACTTGGATTATCCATTATGAAGACATGCAGTTCACTAGCCCATTTACTGTAATTGCCCATATTTCATTTAACCAGCTACTTGCATAACTCAGTCTTTATTAGCCACACCCCATCACACTTTTAGAAATAAATGGATGTGTGCTACATCTCTGGTGAGCAAGACAGAATCTAGCAAACTTAATTCCAAGTCTACCTAGAAAGAGTATATGAAATTCTACAACACTTACAAAGCTATAACAGTTTCCTTTGTAAGTCATAGAGGAAACATAGTATCCATTGTTATAAGGGTTGTGGCAACCATCAACTGCCAGTAACTGCTGCCTGCCAAGTGCAGAGTAAATTGTCTTTGGACTTGGTGTCCTTTGGCCATTGTGTGTTGACTCTGGGGTAGATGTTTGAGTTGTTATTGTTTCTAATGTTTTTCATGTGTCTGGTGTAATTATACAAGCCGTAATAAAAGTGCCCGATTGTAATCAGTTGGAGTATTTTGCATGCAGTCAATCGCTATAGCTAGAAAACCTACATTGGTGATCCAGAGTTGTGAAAATACATTTCATTTGCTTGCTGTATATCACCAGTTTCGTGTCAATAGACAATGTTGCAACCTCCAGTTTTTCCAGCAGTGCAGGACCCTGCAACCATGAAATGGACCTTCAAATGTGAAGCACAATTCTTGATCACATGTGCTGGCTCTGTTTGTGTCAACTAGCCATACCGGGTGCTGTACACATCAGTGCAGATGTCTTCTACAGCATTCTGTGCTCAACAGAATGCTTCTCCAGCACAAGATTATGGATTCCCCTCACCCGAGTTTCTACCGCACTCCAACGTGGACCATGCGGCTGTCCAGTTTTGGGGTCCATAAGCATGACTACCCTCTCCTCAAAGTGGTCTGTTATTTAATGGTCCCCCTCCATGCTGGTCAAAGGGACACTCACGTCAACTGCTCTGGGCCATGTATATGTCTATCCATCCTGCCACCCTGTGCACACCTCGGGCAACACATCTGCCGTGGTTCCGCCCTGTCACTCAGCACACAATCGCAATTTTGCATCTCTGCTTGAGATTTCATCTGCATCAGCCTGCTGCACCATGCTCATTGTGTGGCCATACAGATTTACTTCCTACAAGGACTGGACTGGACACCATGTCACAGCTACCAGATGTTCAACACACCACATCGGCCTTCACTGAGGCACAGTTTGCATCAGTGAAGACTGTGTAGAGTTCCTACACAATTTGTGCCTTTCCTACACCCCTACAAGCACTGCCCCCAGGTCATTTTCTGAAGCTGCCAACTTTACAACTGGGCAACTCAGTGAGATGGTTTACCTTGGTGGACAACACATTGGACATACATGGCATTGTGGATGATGACACCCATTGTGTGTGTATGACCACCCTGATCTTATCAGTGACTTGCTGAACCCATCCAAAAGCAACAAATATACCTCTGCACATACACTACTCTTCGAACGTCTTTCTCTTCCACCAGCCAATACTATTCACAATGTTATTTATGACGATACTTTAGGTGACAGAACCTCCTCTCAGCTGTGGGGACACTTGTGTGCATAGGTCACCACCAAGATCTTGCCAAACTTAGTGCTCTGGGCATTTTGGTTGGTGAAGCTGCTGCAAGAACTACAATTACATTTGCTTCCCCATACCGCAGCGTCACTTGCGGATAAACTCCAGCTAGCAGACCAGGGATATGCCGTTATCTGGCACTGCCACCTCCCTTTGTGCAGCACAGCACTTAACACTGCCGAGGTTGGCAATACCTATGGCTATACTTTCACCATCATGCGATAGAGGCTGGGTGTGTGCATATCATGCACAGCTCACGGAACAGCAGTCAACTAGTGGCCAAGACTGGGAATTGCCAGCAGTTCAACATCAGCCTCTCTCCACTCCAACTGGGCTAGCACCTGCCCCTCCGCCTTCCCCTCATCTGGTTCTTTAGCTGGTGGGACAAGTACAGCTGACTCACTATTTCCATTCCACCTACAGGGGTGCCGCTCGCAACTGCAGCCCGCCCTGCGCATTCCCAAATGCCACACACGGGCTGCAGTAGGCGCCATGGCTCATGGTTATATGGAAGGACACCCACAGACATCACATTATGTCAGATCCTCCACCTCATGAGGTAATCTGTATGTCTTGGATTTGGGTTCATGCTGGTATTTGCTCATCGATACCAGAGCAGATGTTAGCATCATACCTCCCTCATTTACTGTAATGGACATGACATCAGCCAAACTGTGTCTTCAAGCAGCAAATAAATTGCCACTTCATGTTGATGGTTTTGCCAGTTACCTATTGAACTCATACCTGGCAAACGTTTCACTTGGTCCTTCTACATGGCTGACATAGAAGACCCAGGCATTAGTGTTAGGCATTGACCTCCCTTTTCACTTTAGTCTGTGTCCGGATCTCAAGTCAGCTGCATTATTGCATTACGCTTTGTCTACTCATATTGTGTATTCATTCGCCTCCTCAGTGGCTGCCCCTCCCCCTCAGCTTCCCCATGGTCTTGCCATGGCTCTTATCGAGCGCTCTTCACTGGCAGACAGCCTTGCAGCTTCCATTTCCCAGCTTCAATCCGACCCCCCTGCAGTCGACGATCTCAGTGCTTGCAACGCCGAACTGAATCATGCCATATTTTTGCCTACACAAGCCCTCATCAAGGCACAATGTCTCAAACAATGTCTGTCAATGCTGCCACCCCCCGACACCAGCAACACACTTCGTGGAACTTTGACACAGCCGCTGCAGACAGCTCCACCACCACATCAGGTTAGTGACTGTTGTTTGCTACTGATTCCTGTCCGTGAAGACCCCTGAGTGAGTTCATCAGCCCAGCTGAATGCTGTCATGAATGGAATGACACACAAAATTGTCACAACAGACAGGCCACCAGTGTGCCATAAAGCGTGTCGACTACCGTCACATATACTACACCTTGCTAAGGCCACAGAGGAGGAACTATTGCAGCAGGTATTGTCCATCCATCAGACAGTAACTGGTCTTTGCCTATACATTTAGTTCCCAAAAAGGCTGGCACAGTGTGCCTTTGTGACAACTATTGCTGCCTCAACATGCAGACTGCATTAGACAATTACCCTATATCTCAGATACAAGACTTCGCACAAGTACTTAGCGGAGCATGCATCTTCAATGTCTTGGATATTTACAGATACACATGGAACAGAGCGACAGACCAAAGACAGCGTTGATCACATCCTTCAATCTCTACGAATTTTGTTACATGCCTTATGGTCTCAAAAACATGGTCCAAACTTGGCAACATTTTATAGACTCACTTCTGTTTAACTGCTCATTGTTATGCATACCTCGACGATATACTCGTTTTTCTCCTCCTCTAACAGAGACACGAACTCCACCTGGCCATGATACAGGACCTATTAACACGCAACTGAGTCGAGTTTTTAGGAACCCTCAATTTCTTGTCGTTACCTACCAATGGTGATAGCCATTCAAGCCCCTCTGACTGATGCATTGGTTGATAAACAAACCTCTGACAATATGGTGAGAGCTTTCAAAGATCTTAAATCACTGTTAGCATATGCTGATACTCTTTCCCAGCCTTTGCCAGATGCCTGGATCCCTATTACAGCTGGTGTGAGCAATTTTGCAATCGGAGCAGACCTCCAACAGCACGTCAGTGACTCGACTCAGCCACTTCATTTTTTTTCCAAAAAACTATCTATGGCTCAACGTGTATGGTCAGTATTTCACAGAGAATTGCTTGCGGTGTATGAAGCTGTAAAATATTTCTGCACAGACATCAAAAGCAGGAATGTTACAATTTTCATAGGTCATCACCCCCTCACAGATGCTATTCGTAACCCTGCTGTTGATCTTCCTCCATGTAGGTTTCAGTAGATGGCCTTAATTTGCCAATAAACAACCTATATCCATTACATCTGAGGTTCAGAAAATGTGGTGGCTGACTACCTATCACATATTATTGCAATTTTGTACCCAATTAATTTCAATGAACTGGCTCGCTTACAAGACAATGAACTGCCCAACCTCCAACAAGACCCCGCTACTTCCCTCCAGATCATTTCCTGCAAACTACTGGGCTCAGCCAGGCCACTATGGCGTGATATGTCCATGGCACCACATGGCCTATTGTTCCATCCACACTGCATCGCCAGATATTCACTACGTTATATAACCTTTCACATCCTGGTGCTAATCCTACTATTCACCTTGTTAGCGAATGCTTTATGTGGCCGGGTGTGAAGAGGGACTGTTGTACTTGGGCTCGTGCACAGTGCCAGCACAGCAAAGTCAACAGGCACACACAGCTCCCCTCTAGGCAAATTAGACATCCCAGAAGGCCACTTCTGCGCGTCTGGGCCACATAGGACTGTTACTCCTGTCTGATGGTTTCAGGTGCATCCTGTGTGTCATTGGCCGCATTACACGTTGGGTGGAGGTGCTACAGAATTACATTGGATTCCAAAGCATGAGCATTTGTATCCTCCTGGATAACTCGATTTGGGTGTCCTACATCCACCACCACTGACCAGGGTAGGCAGTTTGAATTCCTACTGTTTAACAAACTTTGCGTGCCCTGTGGGGTGGATAGATTCCGCACTATGGCTTACCATCCACAGAGCAACGTGAAATATGCTCACTATTTTTATATACTTGAATTTAGCATATTTTGTGACAGTACTCACTTTTCTATGGATGTTTATAAGATGATATTTGACTTTTTTGTGTTGGCTTCAGTCATCTGGTGAAAGTATGATTCCATAATGCTGTTTCATCGGCTGTGGAAATGTCCTGGTTCAATGCGTTTGCCTCATTTTTGGTGTTTCAAATACCATTTTTCTGAATGTGCTTCCTTCTTGATGTTTATATAAAAAAGTAGTAGACTAACTCATTTTTGCTGGTTACTTGCAAATTATTATAACGGGGACGTGTACATTGTTCCACCATCACACACCGAGTGTTCACTGCCGACTGACTACGGTCAAAGACAACTCCAGCATCAAAGACATTTCACACAACACACAAGCTTCCACTTGCAACCAGTCTCTTTGATATTATTCGTCACATCTACTAATATTAATCAATATGCTGTCACTCTCGAACATATAAGCAAATGAGCATAAAATAAGGCAAATTACAATCAGCAAAAAATATTCTGCCAAAAATATATGAAAACATTTACAACCTCCCTCATTAGATTTGGTATCAACATATCTGGTAGAAAATAACACATCTCCCAGATTCATTACAAACGGACTGGTCGAGTGTTGGCCCAGGACTCTGAAAGCAGCCCTCATGTACCACGGTGGTGAGTGGTTCGACACCCTTCCCTGGGTTATGTTAGGAATATACACAGCTTACAAGACAGACCTCCAGGCATCACTTATGGCGTGACCCTCGTTCTCCCCAGAGAGTTCATCAATGAGAAAGCAACCATCAACCTATCTGACCTCCCTGCTCTAGTCAAGCGTGTCTGGTCACATATAGCCATGATGCGCACACCCCCTCATGACCACACACCCATTCTTGGGTTTTTCTCCATTTGACTCTGGACTCTTGCGAGTTCTTTATGTTACGGGATGACACAGTCAAACCATCATTACAGCCGCCTTACTCTGGCCCACACGGAGTAATTGGCTCACACAGACAATACTATGAACATTTCATCAATGGCTGTCAGTAGACAGTTTCTCTTCAACATGTGACACTGGCCTGGATGATCAAGGACTCTGTACCACAACCTCTCCAGTCAAATGCTCCTCCGTCATGCAATGGCTCTGATCTCACACATACTGCCCACTCCCCTGCACCCCACCCTGATCATATGTGCACTGAGCCTACATCCTTCATCATCTCAGTTGTTGCAGGTGATGATATTCTACCCTCACTTCACTCATGCACTGTGTGTGACGATCCACAGCCTCAGGCCCAAATACACATTGCATGTGACTTTACCCCGTCTCAAGTGTTGACACCCAATGCATCCATGGAGCATTCTAGTGCTTACCCCAAACTATGTTATCCCCCCCCCCCCCCCCCACCTTCCTCAATGCCCCCTACATCCACTGTTGATGAAATTTGCATCTCAGTCAATGCCTCTGGGTGTCCTGATGAGCTTTCCTTACAGCCCCACAAGGGATCCATCTTCCTCCTCCGTGTAGGGGATGCTTCACATGTGTCCACACCCACGTCACATATTACCAATCTGCACACAGTCCCTATCCCAAACAGGGTGGATATGGTTGACATTGCTCCAATGTTCAGCACCAATCGGACAGTCATTATTTGGATCCCCCTCTCCGCCTCTTCCGTGCCCGTCCAGTCCATGCGTGCAGATTGACCAGTCCATCTCCCCCCCACAGGTTGGCGAACTATATCATCACTAGTCCACCCTGCATAGACAGCATGGACTCTTCACACACACCTTTATCAACCAGAGAGATTCCCACAACACCACTACACAGGAAGACACCCACGTCCTCCCCCCCCCCCCCCCCGCCCCGCCCCCAGTGCTCAGCAGCCCCAGGAGGGGGGGTGGGGGTGTCAGCTCTGGTGCGACCATCAACTGCCAGTAACTACTGCCTGCCAAGTGCAGAGTAAATTGTCTTTGGACTCAGTGTTCTTTGGTCGGTATGTGCTTTTGACCCTGGCATAGATGTTTGAGTTTTTATTGTCTGTAATGTTTTTCCTGTGTTTTGTGTAATTATATGAGCCATAATAAGAATGCTCAATCACAATCAGTTGGAGTTTTCTGTGCACAGTGAATCATTATAGCTATAAAACCCACAGGGTGGTTTTCTCATCAGACATGTATGAGGCAACAGAGCATGTAGAGGTAAGTAATACTTTTAGCATTTATGGAACTACCACCAAAGCACAGGAGTCATGCTTTGTTATCAGGCATTCTATAATAGATTACCTATTGTTCCAATCCTGAAGAATAGCATGCAAAATTTAGATTCTTGCATCTTTATTATTCCATCTTTATGTTAGCATACAGAGAAGATTAACAAATTCAGATAAGTTAATCTACTTTGTTTCTTTGGAGGGACCTCAAAACTAATGGTAGCTACTTGTATAGTAACCTTCAAGATACACATACTTGATTTCAATGGTACAACATGCAGCTGAACATAAAATGTTTGATTTCGATGGCACAACATGCAGGGAAATATAATGTGCTTGATTTAAATGGCACAACATGTAACTGAATGTAACAAGTTTGCTTTCATTGGCTGCCTCACAACCCTGATCATATGAATCCTCCCATCCACCACCAGCTTTTTTGAACTGCACAGATGGGAGTTACCCTTACAACACATTCTCACATTCTCTGCCCCTGGAATCATCCCAGCCTCAACTTACAGTAACCTACTGTCTGCACACCCTCCACCCAACTGTTTCCACCCCCTCTATCATGTCACCTCCTCACAATTCACATCCTCTCACCCTCATTGTCCACTGCTCTCTGCCAATGTGCTCACCAGCCTTTTCCCCTTCTCTGCTGCTCTCCTTTCCACTCCCTGTTTGCCCCCCTCCCCCATCCCAGCCTCCATCACCTACAGCCTCATGACACCATGCCTAGCAGCCATCTCCTGCCACCTCAAGCCCCTATACTCTCTGCCAGTCAGCATATCCTGCTATCTGCCCCTCTTCACTGCCCCTTTCCACATTATTTCTCCCATTCCATGCGTGTAGTTGCATTCTGGCCTGAGCAGTCAGAGATATCTGTTATGTGTGTGTGTGTGTGTGTGTGTGTGTGTTTGCGTGTGTGTGTGTGTGTGTGTGAGAGAGAGAGAGAGAGAGAGTGTGTGTGTGTTTGTGTTTGTTTTCTGATGACAGCTTTGGCTGAAAGCTTAATGTGTGATGTATTTTCGTTATGCCTGACTGCAAGTCAGTGTGTCACCTTTATGGCAAGTAGTAATCTATCCTTTGCTTAACTGTCGATATTACAACCTGGACTTTCCACTGTTTGAAAACACAGAACTCTTTTCATTGTCTGTCTGCCACACATATTGCAATGAGCTTTACTCATGTTAATTTCATCCAAATAAAAAACTGTCTGATGCAATTAGCATTTGTGAACAATAATATCCAATAAGCAGTTTTCTCTAGGAGCTTTTAGAACTTTCAATGAGTCAATACTATGTTAGTGTGTTTCCCATCTTTAAATTATTCATCAAATTTAGTTTATTGAATGTTTCACTGGTGATGTGGTGAGAGAATCTGAAACATGATACCCATGTGGCTATAAAGGCCTCTACCACTGTATCTGGGGTTATGTCAGGCAGAGGTACTGCTTCAGGTCACCAAGTGAAGTGATTGATAATAGTAAGGAGATACCGGTGCCCATAGGATGATGGTGGGAGACGTACAATATCCGTACATATGTGAGAAAGCAGTAGTTCACTTAGGAGAAGGAAGCGATGGGGTGTACACATGCCTGCCTATGTTATAGCACAGGCACAGGACATAGGCATGGGCCCAGTTGGTGCAGCCCCACTGAATACTGGGCCAAACAAATTGCAGAGGATATGGCTGGACACATTCTCAGGGGAAGCTGAGTGGTTGACATTGGCACAAACGACACACCTGCTGGGCTTGTGGGCATTGGTATCATGTGAGGTTACAGGTTGAGACATTTATTTATGTCATTTTGCAGCTTTAAGAGCTCCGGGTTGGCAACCTGGGTGCTGGCAAAGGCCGCATAGTTGAGGGAAGCTGTAAGGGCACATGATCGGCTAAGGCAACTGGTGACTATCTTCTCTATTCTGGCCATGTGCTGGACATCAGTGATGAATTGTACAATATACTCCTGCTGTCAGAATTGGTGGAGTGAGATCTGCATGCCCTGCTTGTGGTATAAACCTGTTGTCAAGGGGGGGCAGTGGTCTGTAAAATATCGTGAAATGGTGTCCCTCCACTGAGGGGTGAAAATACCTAACTACCTCATACACAGCAAGCAGCTCACAATCATATGCAAACCATCACTGTTGTAGCTCCATAAGCTTCACCAAGGAAAATATCGGGGGCTGCCAAGTCCTTTCAGTGTGTTGCTACAGGACTGAGCCTGTGGCAGACTGGCTGTCATCAGCGACAATTGCTAGTGGAGCAGTGAGGTGGGTTTGCACTAGGAGGGCACCTTGCAAGACCTTGTTGTTCATTCAAAACTGCTCAACATTTGCGCTGTGCAGGAAATGGGCCTGTTGCCTTTTGTGTGCCATGCAGCCATGAGTGTGGCACTTGCACTGTTGCAGTGTCCTTTAGGTGGTGGCTGAAAAAATTTGCCATCCGAAGGAACCTCCAGACTTTTTGTATGTAGTCGGATGTGGGAATTCAGACAAAGTCTGGACTGTCTTGTTGAGGGGGCGAGAGCCTGCGGATCATATCCTACGACCCAGGAAGCCAATCTCTGGGACACCAAAAAGGCACTTCTCCAAGTTGATAATGACACCAGCCTCCTGGAGGCAAGTAAATACCTCTTGGAGATGAGAGAATACCTCCTGGAGACAGCAGTGTTGCTCTGTGAGATCACACAAATAAATCAGGATATCGTACAAATAGGTAAAAATTCCAAGAATGTTGCATAGGACATTGTCAAGGAAACATCATGTCTGGCAGTGTTTTAGAGGCCAAACGACAAGAAGGCACTCCCAAAGGGGCCAGAAGGTATAATGATGGCCATCTTCTCTACATCCTCAGGAGTGACCGGTGTCTGCATGAATGCTTTTGCACAGACCACTTTACTGGAAATGGTTCACTTTACTGGAAATGGTTATGCCACACAAGTTGTTGCTATAACTGTGCAAAAGTGGAATGGGGTAACAATATGGCAATGTTCTGGAGTTAAGTGCCCAGAAGTGCTCATACAGGCATGACACACTGTCTCTTTTTTGCATAAGGTGTTGGACAGAGGTCCACGGCCCTTGGAGAAGTGGAGCATACCTGTGGAAATCACTGCCTCGATCTTGGCCTGAGTTGCTCTGTGTATATCATGTGGAAGGAGGCCGGGACAGCAGAAAAGAAGCAGCCCAGGTGTCATGGCAATGTCGGGGCAGGTGTCATGGTGAACCTCTTGGGGAACACTGGAGGGGTGGGTGAAGAGGGGGAATGTGGTGAGGATACCAGCAAAGAGGCCGGAGGAGGAGAGCTGTTTGACAGAGCAAGAGGTGGTGGGGCGAGATTGACAGGGGATGGAATGATGGGAGGTGGCATCAACAATATGGCAGTTTGTCATGTCATGGAGGAGGCCATGATGAGAAATAAAATCATTGTCAAGGATGGGGCCTGTAGCATTAGTGATGGTAAACATCTACAGGAAATCTCCAACATGGCCTAGGTCAATGGATAGGGTGTGGGAACAGTAGTTTCTGATGGCTGAGCTGTTTGCTGCAGTGAGGAAGATGGACAGTGGCCAACAGAGGTAACAATTGGCAGAGATAAACAGAATGATCTGAACTTGTGTCTAGGAAGTGGGGTAGCAAGGAGTGGAAATTACCACTATCATGTACAAATAGGTGGTGCAAAATTTGCAAAGCAGCCGGACGCGCCTATTGTCAGCTGCTTTCGGCACTTGGGGCCCGCACAGATGGTGCACAGAAATTTGCAGTGACTCTGCCAAAATTATCACAGTACCAGCAGTATTGTCCAGTTCTACATACGCAACAGTCTTTGTGAACTGGTCATGGGGAAGTGGGGGGGGGGGGGGGGGGGGGGGGAGTTGTGCCCGCACAAACCACTGAGTGGAGGTGGACAATCCATGGTATGAGGTGGGTGCACACCCTCCAAGGCAGCTGTGAGCTTATCCATCTCACCATTCATCTATTCTGACTATTGCTTGACAGCATATTTATTCCCTCATTAAGTTTGTTGTGAATAATCCACTGCAGTTCAAAAGGAACAATGATTTACATTATTGCAATACTATAAGGAAAAATTATATTCATTTCTTCACATGAAGGTTGTCTTTATCACCAAAGAGGTACACAACACTGAAACAAAAAGTTTTGATAACTCACCTAGGCATATAAAATATCTGAAAGATGGCAAAGTAAAAAAGTTTCTCCTTGACAGCTACTTCTGTTTGGTAGAAGAATTTCTATTATTGTGTTGTGTAGAAGGTGGTGGGTAGGAATTACTAACTCATGCCTGTAGATATTTTCCATAAATATAAAAAAAGAACCTTTTTAAATGTCCAGCATGTGCTCATATTTTTAAATTAAGTTGTGATGTGCATGTTAAATGACTCATTCCACATTATTACAATTTATTGTGCAAATAATCCATGGAACATGAAACTAGCCAACTAACTAACTAACTAACATAAAAGTTCACACATAGTTTCACATTTCCACATGAAAATCTCAACACATAAAACACAGAACTCTTTTCATTGTCCATATGCTGCATTCATTGAAAAGATCTATAGAGATGTCCACATCAAAAACAGTCTGACACAGTTAGTGTCTGCAAACAAAAATATATGGTAAGCTTTTTCTCTCAAAGCTTCTAGAACTTTCAATGAGCCAAAGCTATGTTAGCATGATTTCCATTTTTAGATTATTCATTGAATTTTGTTTACTGAACATTTCTTTAGGCCTTGTATTTATATGAAGATCTTTAGTAATAACAGCTAATAACAATGAGTAAACCCTTTGCAAATATTAAAACTGGAAATTTCCTGTGATATTACAACAGTGATTAAATATTGATATAAGAAATATAAAAATATAAATCATGAAATAAGTTTTAATTGCAGCTGAAATGGTCTGTTAAAATTACCAATAAATAGTGTAGTTTTGATTAAACAGGATTTGCTCTTGAATTTTTATAAACTAATCTTCAAAGTGCATCTTTATACAAGGTGAATATATTGATACATATATAAAAATATATTTACGGAAAATTTTATGATGGATTTTGTAAACATCCACAGTAATGGATTGTGTGCCTTATAAACATAAACAAGAACAAAGATGGTCAGAATTTAGGTGGTAGCGCATACTTCGCTAGTTGGGAAAAAGGTTGCACCATACACTATTTTATTACACCCAGCATATTTACACTTTATAGATAATGGTATATCCCCCATAATTCACCTGTCAAAAGTGATGATGCTAATGGTCAGTACCATTTAGGAGATTCATCTAAGTTTTGTAGCCTATCTCCCAGCATATGTTTGCTAATTTTCGTTGTTTGCTAAATAGAAATGTAACCTTATTTCTACACACAAGTCTTCTATTGTTTATGAATTAATTATTCTATCAAATCACTTTTAAAGTATAGGATAGTTAAAAGTAATTACAGTTTTAAAGCAGATAGGGGAAAGGATAAGAAACTGCTATACAGAAATCTAAAGCAGAAGAAATACAGCAGATAGCTTGATACTTTATAGACATCAATCTGCTAAATTCACACAAGATGTGAATTTATCTCAGACATGTTTCTTAGGACATATATGTTATGATCATATCTATGTTACACAGACCTTTTTTTCACTCAAGGCATCTGTTAATAAAATAGTCTTTGGATGTGGAATTACTAAAATTCTGCATAATGTTGGAAAACCCACTCATTTCTTTCTTTAATTGTGAACTAGGACGAAAAGCTTTCGCAAGCACCATGTCATTCAGTTTAAAATTCGGGTCACTTGGCTTAAAATTATGTTCTCAAACTTGAAATTACGCTTGTTGTTTTAGATGCTTTTCCACCTTTGCTTGTAAATCCTACTATTTACCTCCTTTATATTTTTAATAAATGAGAAAAAATATTACAACATTAAAAACAATCATTTCCCCTTAAAAACTATCAGCCAGTGAAAGATATACAAGTGTCTGAACTTAAATTTTGACCTTGTTGATATCATCACATCTGCTTAGGCTGTTTATTTATTTATTAATTTATTTATTTACCATCTGTAGTATCACATTCATGAGACCAGACTCGTCAAGTATGAAACAGTATAAAATATTACATATGTACACCACGTACAAAATCTTATCATTTGTATCAACACATCTTTATAACAAAAACATTATTCTGCTTAATTAGATTATAAACTATTAAATACCAGTATTTTAGTTAAATATTCACAGTAACACAAGGCACAAAAGTTAGGTGCATAATTAGATACATACAAGGATGAAAGAAGTTTAGTTTTATCTAAGAATGGTTTGATAATTATGAATTTTTGCTTAGAGAGTTATGAAGCAGACAAATTTGACCAAAATTCCAGGTGTTCACTAATACTGTAGAAGCTGTTGATTATTAGTAGATTTTTTAGTTCTTTTTTAAATGTGTTAATGTTTGGTATTTTTTGGTGTTATCTGGCAAGGCAATGCACTGTAAAGAATTTTTGGTTTGTAAACAGTACTGTCCTGATATATTGATTTTCTGTGCACATCCCTATGATAGTCATCCCTGTTTCTTGTTTGATAATTGTGGATCTCACTATTCAAAGCTGAAACATGATGGTTTTTAATGAAGCAGATACTTTCAAATATGATTTTTAATTCCTTAAAGGTACCTCTACGTGATGCTCTGTAAGCAACATCACTTATTAATCTTACAGCTTTCTTTTGAAGCTTAAATGACTGCTTTGCAAAAGATGTATTTTCCCAGAATACTATATCTACTATGCATGTATGCATAATAAGCACTTAATAGTGTTTCACTATTGCAGCAGTCTTTAAGCATTCTTAACATGAAACAGTACTTGCTTAATTTTTTGTTAAACATTTCTACATGTTTTCCCACCTTAGATGCTCATCCACCCATAATACTAAAAAAATTATGTAATTATATTGCTGAATTTGGCTATTCAATGATGTGAATTTTAAATTGGTCGTGTTTTTGTTCCTTATATGGTTGAAGTTCATCCACACAGTTTTTTATCACTGACAACTAAACAATTATCATTAAACCATTTTTCTGCCACTTCTGCTGTTTTGTAGACTGTTTGCTGCATCTCATAAGCATTCTTCCCTTTTATAATAAAGCTGGTACCATGAGCAAATAATATAGTATCAGGTGTCTTTAATGACAACCAAGAACAACAATGGTCCCAAAATTCATTTTAAGGGCAGGATATCCCAGTTGTGATATTGGCCTGCTCAAAGTGTGGATCTGATATTTCCCTATGCAATCTTCATTATTTCAATCTTTGACTTCACCAGTCATATCCTTGATTACTGTGAGATACACCTCATATGGAATGATTCTTGGCACACGTCACTAGAAAATCCATCCATATGTGGGGTATGGACAAACTTTAAATCTATCCTTACAATTCCATTAAATAATCCATTACTTGTTAATATATACAATACAATGACATTGCTGAGCATTCTCACCCTTCACCAACCTTTCTATCAAAAACTGTCTCTTTTACAGCTAATAACAACAGAGTTACTAGCTTATGCACATTTATTCATAACTTAACTGTTCAGTTGAACATTCATTTAGGTAGGAATTGCTATCATAATAACGCTTAAAACCAACATACGACTCAGCGTAACCAATATTAGCCATGATTTCCAAACATAACTTACCCACAATGTGTGTAAAACTTAAATATTCATCTAAGTACTCATTAGAGTTCAGATATTTCTCAAAATCTGGCATACAATCATCATACATTATAACACACCCACTGGAACACAGAAATTCATTTCTAACTGTGTTGATATTACCATAAACTTATTTCTTTAGATCTTCTGTAACTTTACCCCTATTTTTATATATGTGCAATTCTAAGTCATTTGACTCCTTAATTATTTTATTTATACTTAGGTTCAATAATTTTTTCTCCATTCTCTCTGTTTCTGCAGTAGAATGAGGCATACCAAAGGACGATTCAGTATTTTCTCATACTCTATGATGGATGAAATGAGCTACATACTTTTCCAAGCTAGCAAGTGTAAAGTAACCACATCTGAATCCTTACTGAGGTTGACATACACTTTTTACATAGTTGCTTAATTAGTTAGATAAAAAAAAAAGACTCAGTCTTTCCTTCTCATCCCGTTCAGTAAGTCTCCCTTGACCAGTCGCTCTGGGTGACTTTCCTGAAATCTACCCTTTTCCTTAGATCTCTCCAGTCCTTTTGCTTCACCCCTCTTCCTTCCCCATCAGCCCTTCTGCCAGAAGAAGGAGCGACTGGCTCCAAAAGCTTGCCAATTACAACCACCTTTTATATGTGTGTTCAATGGCTGCTTGGTGAGTAGATTTTTTATCTGCCTAATTAAATACTTTTTACATTGTTTATTTCGACATCTTGTGAAAACCTAGGCTCAGTAAAGGATGACTAGACCTCCACAAACCAGACAGTTACCAGATCCCCTGCCAGTGTGGCATATCATACACTGTGGAAACTGTTTGCACGGTAGAAGATGGGCACCGCCCTTTGATTGTGGCACCATACACAATCATTAACTTTGCTCCAGGGAAGTAGGGTGCCTTTCCCTATTCCTCCACTGGGGTAATTCCTGTCTGGCGCGTCCACATCGCGGCGGTGGGCATCCTACACTTCAGTAGGCTGGAGTGCTAGGATGGCTGAGTTCAGGCAGGGACCCAATCCCGTGGGGTATAACACGGAACCCATGCCCAGGGTTACGGGTGAAGACCTTAATGGCAGCGACGGTGGAGAAGGCAGACTTCGGAATGGCGTAGCTGGCAGATGAAGCAACCCTCCTTTCTGGGGATTAAATGAGAAGGGAACCACTGCCTTCTGGTGGAGGAGAAACTCCAAAGGCTAAGGGAGACAACCCCAACAGAAAATCCTTCCCTGCGTTAGGCCTAGCAAGCCAGTAGGAAGGTCTTCATATATTGCTTTCAAAACACAGACGAGCCTCGGAACGAACCACTCAGGATTTGACCCCACTGCTTCTTCAAGTACTGGTGCAAATGATGAGAGACCTGATGATATTCATCTGTACAAGAAGACGAAACCAACTGGACTAAAAAATAACCTAAATATTGGCACCCTTAATATATTAACCCTCAATTGAAAAATGGAAGAAATGACAGATGTACTAACAGAGAGGAAGTTAGATATATTGGGATTAAGCGAAACAAAGTGGAAGGGAAAAGGTGAGAAGAATTTGAGAGGAGGAGGAAAACTGTACTGGAGTGGGAATAACAGGTCTGGAAGACATGGTGTGGCAGTGATGGTGAATAAGAATGTACAAAGCTGTATTGAAAATGTGAGATATATATCAGACAGGATCATAATCTTAAACCTGAGATTCCAAAAAGAAACACTAAAAGTAATCCAGATTTATGCACCTCAAGTGGGATGTAGCGAAGAAGAGAAGATGGACTTTGAAAATGTGTTAGAAAACCATATAGAGAGTGCTAATATAGTGATGGGAGATTTTAATGCACAGGTAGGCAAAGACAGAAAGGGATTTGAGCAAGTATTGGGATGTTTGGGATATGGAGGCAGAAATGAAGAAGGGGAAAGACTCCTGGATTTGTGCCAGAGGAATGGAATGAAAATAGCAAACAGCTGGTTTATGAAGAGAGAAAGTCATGTTATCACCAGATACAGTTGCGATGGAAGAACGAAGAGTGTAATTGATTATAGTCTAGTAGATAGGGAATGGGGAGAGAAAGTAACAAATGTGAAGGTAATTCCAAGTGTGAGTGCAGATGGAGACCATAGATTACTGGTGAGACAATGGAAAATAAATCAGTGTGTGAAAAATAGAAAACAGAAGAAAGTGATGAGGATATGGGATTGGAAATTGAAGGAGAGTGAATGTGCTGAGAAGTACAGAGAATTAATAACACAAAAATTTCCAAAAGAAGTTTTCTGCGATGTAGAAAAAGAATGGAGTTTATTCAAAGACACTTTAGTCGAAGCAGCACAAAAAGTATGTGGCAGAACATCTGGAAAGGAAAATATTAGACAGACAAGTTGGTGGGATGACACCACAATCCAAGCAGTTAGAAGAAAAAATGGAGCATGGAGAAAATGGTGGAAAACTAAAAATGACGAAGACCGTAAAAGATATATAGAGGAAAAGAAGAAGTGCAAAGAAATAGTGGAAACAGCAAAGAAAAAGGCATGGGAAGAGTTTACAAAAAAACTTGAAGAAGATGTGAAGAGCAATAAGAAAATGTTCTATAAAATGATGAAAAATAAAAGGAAGGCTTCTGAAGTACCAGTAAAGATGGAAACAGAGGACGGTACCATTATTGAAGATCCAGGGAATATAAAAGATCTATGGAAAGAACATTTTAAGAAGCTGTTAAACGCTGAGGAGCAGGTACATGAGGAAACAACAAATAATGGAGAAATTGAGAGAAGTTGGGAAGCAGAATTAGGACAAATTACACGGGAAGAAATGGAAAAAGCTTTGAAGAAGATGAATGGGGGGAAAGCCCCAGGACCTGATGAAGTATCAGTGGACATGATAAGAGCAGCAGGTCCAGTGGGAATGCAGTGGCTGTATAGAGTACTATCAAGCGTGTGGAGAAATAGTAAAATACCTGACGACTGGAGAACAGGAGACATTGTTCCCATCTTCAAGAAAGGCAATAAAAGACTTTGTAAAAACTACAGAGGAATAACCCTCATGAGTCATACAGCCAAGATTTTTGAAAGAATTTTACTAAATCAAATAAGTGAAAAGATAGAAAAGGAGCTGAGTGAAGAACGGCATGGGTTTAGGAAAGGAAGGAGCACGATCGACCTGATATTTTCTATCCGTCAACTGATGGAAAAAAGTTGGGAGTATAACAAAAGGGTGATAATGGTTTTTATAGACATAGAAAAGGCATATGACTCAGTTGACAGGGAAAGGCTCTGGGAAGAACTGAAGAAGATAGATATAGAAGATGGATACATTAATGTTATAAAGACAATGTACAGAGGCCACAATTGTAGAATTAGAACACCATTGGGGAACTCTGAATACTTCGAAATAAGACAAGGACTTGAGCAAGGAAGTATTCTATCTCCTGCACTTTTTAATGTTGTGATGGAGGGAATGAATAGGGCAGTTAAAGATATAGTAAAAGAAAAAGACAAAAAGATGAGTTTTGCAGATGATATTGTAATATGGGGTGATAAAAAGGTAGATGTACAGTTACAGCTTGATGCGTGGAAGGAAATAATGAAAAAGTATGGATTAAAAATAAATAAAGATAAGAGTGAAGTAATGGTATTTGGAAGAGAGAAAGGAATCAATGGAAATATTACCTTGAATGGAGAACCCCTCAAAGTGGTAGAAAGTTTTCACTTATTTAGGGAGTGAAATATCTAGGGGTGGAAGAATAACTGACAAAATTAATAGGAGGTTACAGAAGGGAGGCAATTTCTACCAAACAATAAAACATCTGATTTGGAATAATGAAGTTTCAGAAAGAGCAAAACTCCTTATGTATAAGAATTATTACATCCCTATTGTCACCTATGGTGGAGAAACATGGACAATGACAGAAAGGGACTGGAGCAGACGGCAAGCAGGGGAAATGAAATTTCTCAGAGCAGTTAAGGGAAAAACAAGAATGGACAGAGTAAGGAATGTAGAGATTAGGAAGGACCTCAAACAAGAAAGTATGAGAGAAGAAATTGAAAGAAAGAGATTAAGATGGTATGGGAATGTTAAGAGGATACATGGGCAGAGACTCCCCAAAATTATGGAAGAACTAAAGATGGATGGGAAAAGACCTAGAGGGCGCCCAAGAACATGGTGGAAAATGGGAGTGAGAATATCTGTTGAAAGGAGAGGTGTGATCTGGCAGCAAGTGGAGGTAGAAAAGTGGTGGGAGGACCGAACCAAATGGAGAGGACTCGTCAGCACCCACGCCCGGCAGTAGCTGGAGCGGGACTCGGATATAGATAGATAGATAGATAGATAGAAGATGGGCACCATGAACATAAACCAGATGAGCTGTGGCTGACCATGGCATAAAAACTGGCCATTCTATGGATTATGAAAACGCCAAAATACTTAAGCAATTGTCCTCCTCCTGGGATTACGTAATTAAATAAGCCAGACTGCAAGAAGCCAGATTGCAAGATGGTCCAATTAACAAAGACAGTGGTCTGCAGCTTAGTCAGGCATGGAACCCTGCTGAACCTGGAAAGGAAGAGGCATTCCCAGATGATGGTGTCCATGCCCAACAGTGGTAGCACGGACACTGCAGGCCAGAGTGGGAACTGAGGCTCTGCTTCCCCCACCACTGCCAATATCCACAGCGGTCTGTGAGGACAGCATACAGAGCAAGGTGTTGGAGGGGATAATGGCCAGCATATATAGGATGCTGAGAGGAGCATCGCAGGATTCATCAGGGACCACCTGAAGATGGCAACATGTGTTTTTGCTGAAATATCATGCAGGAATTATGATGTGACCCAGCTGGACACCGGCAGATTCTATAAATAAGAGATGCACTGGGGAAACATCATATCATAAATCTCACTGTTTAATTACCTCAGCATTTCCTTCCTCTGTTAAGGTGGAAAGTGTCATTGGCAATTGCAATTTTTTATTTTGAATTTCTTGTTCTTCCTGGCTTGGCTCATTGATGTGCTGCTCGAGATTGGTATGCGGTTGCCAGAGTGTGGTGTCAGTTGCTTTTATTCATTTTTTTTTTAAATTCTGAACCCTGTTCTTGGACAATGGAGTTCAACTCAGTCTTCATTTCCTTTAACTCAGTCTCTGGAGATTTCATACTTTCATTATTTGGATCTAGTTTAATGTTTAAGTTTTCACTGAAAGGATTAAACCACTCAGGGGTGTTAGCATCCATGTTTCTTGTCACAAGTGGCATGCAATATCTGCAGTAACACATGTTTAATTAAACTTAGTTTAATACTGTAATAATGCTTACCATGACACTGTAGTGCAATGACAAACTCTGGTTGTGGAACACACCCTGAAGCACCAAGAAAGTGTCGATTTGATAAGGGAGGCAAATGTGGGCGGTAAAACTTGTAGACAGACAGCTGGCAGGTTCAAATGGATGTAAGTTCCAGTAATTACGCAGAGACAATGAGGATTGCACAGCATAAACTAGCAAAGAGAGCTGCATCAAACAATGATGGTACTAGCCTGGTTCTGTCACTGCAAGTCCTTGGTGGTGCATAATGAAGTCTTGTGCTCTGAAACTGTTATATTTGGTAGTCTCAAAATTCAATATCACACACAACACCACTGATTTAAGTTTGAGATCTTTTCACATTCATTTATATTAAAACACACTTTGGCGATGACCACCTCACACTTAGTCAGTTGGTCAACAAGAAAGTCATCAATAATTCTAGTCCAATTTCCTTCGAGATGATAATACCAATAAACCAAGTTAGTAAAAACACATAATTGGTTGTAGACAGTGGCAGTTTGTTCAGAACACATTTCCATCCTGAATTCCTCATGCTTCTATAAACACAAACAAGTGTGACCTGGTGAAAACTGCAAACTGCAAACATTCCTCAGAAATGTGTCATGGAATCTTCGCTCATCTATCACTATAGAAAGTTATATAGTCTACGAAGCCAGGTTGTTCCAAGTATTTACACTGATTAACTCTGATCATATGAGCAACAAAGACTTACTCCTACACTCAGAGCTTTACTTGTTAGTGAACCTCAACTGTAAATTTTTACACTGAGAGGTACACCTGTATACAGAGATGTTGATCATGTGAAGAATGCTAATCTTGGTATGCTAACTTATTGTCTGATGATGGTCTGTATAAATATGTGTAAGGTTAATTAGTGGAAACAGTAATTACATTTTAGTTTATAATGATACAAAAGTCAAATTTAGTAGTGGTGTCATACTATTGCATAAGGTAATAATTATGTTTAGCTTAAGTTAGATAACTACTAAAGTAATAAAGTTCAAAATATTATTTTGTTAATACAGTTTCTGCTTCTATGGAGGCTTACCAAAATCCATGTACATTTCTCAGGTACTCAGTTTTCCTAATTTTCTTAGTTAGAACTTCATTCAGAAAATCAAATGCATTATTTGGTTCATCAAGATTACGACAACAAATGTGTAACATTGGGGATTAAACGAGATTAAAAGATCAAAAAACAAAAGAATTTTCTGGTGGGCCAAAATTTTTCATTTAATGAACTTTTAGATTACCAGAAAGTGTGAAATTAGGTCTATCAAATGGGCTATGACTCTTTGTGAATACACAATTATCATCTCAGCATTTTACACCCACATGGCATGTGGAGTTAGTAGGTAAGTTACTTGTTCTGTGGATTAAATTCATGATAAACATTATGATGAAGAACCTGACAACAGAAAAACGTAGAAAACTTAATAAAATAAAATAAAAAAATTATATTTAAATGGCTTTGTGCTGGCCATTTCCAATTTTTTCTAATTATCTTCACTCAAGAATTCCCTATAGTGTAGGAGGAGATGTTACAGAGAAAATCTTTAAACTACATTTGAAAACACGTCAGTTCTCTGTCAGACACTTTATTTCCATGGATAGAGTAGGTTTGGCATAAGAGATTAGGAGCTCTGACTTACTCAGTGTGGCTTCTGCAGATTATAATTGTGAGTGGTAAAATTATGTGACTACAAGTTTGCAGAACAATTTCTATTTAGTGAGCAATAATGGAGTTAGGTGTTGTAACTGTGCTTTTAAGAATGACAAAAAATGACATCTGTTAGGGGAAGGTAGTCAAGAAATTCTGGCATCTTTGATGAGAAAGGAAGCTTCAGATTTATATTTAAAAATTTATGCTATAACACAAGAAAACATTAATATTATGGTGTTGTGAGTTTCTGAATGAGACTCTCTCTTATTACAATCCATGAACTGAATCTTTACAGATAGAGACAAGATTAATGTCATCCTTTTTTCCCTCAATTATATAGTCTGAGGTGACAAAAGTCATGGGATACCTCATAATATTGTGTCAGACATCTTATTGCCCAGTGTAGTGCACTAACTCGGTGTAGCATGCACTCAACAAGTCATTGGAAGTCCTCTGCAGAAATATTGAGCCCTGCTCCATCTACAGCCACCCATAACTGCGTAAGTATTGCCAGGATTTTGTGCACAAACTGACCTCTCAATTATGTCCCATAAATGTTCAATGGTACTCATGTCAGGTAATGGGTGGCCAAATAATTCACTTGAACTGTCTAAAACATTCTTCAAACCAATCACAAACAATTGTGGCATGGTGCATTGTCATCCATAAAAATTCTATCGTTGTTTGGGAACATTAAGTCCATGAAAGGCTGCAAGTGGTCTTGTATGTAATCATTTCCATTCAATGATCAGTTCAGTTAGACAATAGGACCCAGTCCATTCCATGTAAACACAGCCCACACTATTACGGAGCCACCACCAGCTTGTACTGTGTCTTGTTGACAACTTGGGTCCACGACTTTGTGGGTCTGCGCCACACTCAAACCCCACCATCAGGTCTTACCAATTGCAATTGGTACTGATCTGACCAGGCCATGGTTTTCAGTTGTCTAGGGTCCAACCGATATGGTGACGAGCCCAGGAGAGATGCCGCATGTGATGACATGCTGTTATCTAAGGTAGTCGCGTTGGTCATCTGCTGTCACAGCCCAATAATGCCAAATTTTGCCACATTGTTCTAACACATAAGTTTGTTGTACTCCCCACATTGATTTCTGCAGTTACTTCATGCAGTGTTGTGTGTCTGTTATCACTGACAACTCTACACAAACACTGCTGCTCTCAGTTGTTAAGTGAAGGTTGTCAGCTACTGCATTGTCCATGGTGAGAGGTAATGGCTAAAATTTGATATTCTCAGCACACTCTTAACACTGTATGGTCTCTAAATATCGAATTTGCTAATGATTTCCAAAACTGAATGCCCCATGCATCTAGGTCCAACTACCATTCCATGTTCAAAGTATGTTAATTTCAGTCATGCTGCCAAAATCACTCGGAAACCTTTTCACATGAATCATCTGAGTGCAAACAGCAGCTCTGAGAATGCACTGCCCTTTTATACCTTCTGTACATGATAATACTATCATCTGTATAGGTGCATATCATTATCCCATGACTTTTCTCATTCCAGTGTATGCCTGTATACATATGAAACAATAGTGTACTTAATATAATATTTAGGAACTTCCAGTGCATATCATCAAAACAGCTCTGTACATAACCATACAAGTTATACAGGACCAAAATCAAATAAATAAGTATTTACTACAGACTTTTTATGTTGTTGTCGTCTTCAGTCCTGAGACTGGTTTGATGCAGCTCTCCATGCTACTCTATCCTGTGCAAGCTTCTTCATCTCCCAGTACTTACTGCAACCTACATCCTTCTGCATCTGCTTAGTTTATTCATCTCTTGGTCTCCCTCTATGATTTTTACTCTCCACACTGCCCTCCAATGCTAAATTTGTGATTCCTTGATGCCTCATAACGTGTCCTACCAACTGGTCCATTTTTCTCGTTAAGTTGTGCCACAAACTCCCCTTCTCCCCAATTCTATTCAATACCTCCACATTAGTTATGTGATCTACCCATCTAATCCTCAGCATTCTTCTGTAGCACCATATTTCGAAAGCTTCTATTCTCTTCTTGTCCAAACTATTTATCGTCCATGTTTCACTTCCATACATGGCTACACTCCATACAAATACTTTAAGAAACGACTTCCTGACACCTAAATCTATACTCTATGTTAGAAATTTTCTCTTCTTCAAAAACGCTTTCCTGGCCATTGCCAGTCTACATTTTATATCCTCTCTACTTCGACCATTATCAGTTATTTTGCTCCCCAATAGCAAAACTCCTTTACTACTTTCCTAATTTAATTCCCTCAGCATCACCCGACTTAATTCGACTACATTCCATTATCCTCATTTTGCTTTTGTTGATGTTCATCTTATATCTTCCTTTCATGACACTGTCCATGCTGTTCAACTGCTCTTCGAAGTCCTTTGCTGTCTCTGACAGAATTACAAAGTCATCGGCAAACCTCAAAGTCTTTATTCCTTCTCCATGGATTTTAATACCTACTCCAAATTTTTCTTTTGTTTCCTTTACTGCTTGCTCAATATACAGATTGAATAACATTGGGGAGAGGCTACAACCCTGTCTCACTCCCTTCCCAACCACTGCATCCCTTTCATGCCCTCGACTCTTATAACTGCCATCTGGTTTCTGGATACATTGTAAATAGCCTCTTGCTCCCTGTATTTTACCCCTGCCACCTTTAGAATTTGAGAGTATTCCAGTCAACATTTCCAAAAGCTTTCTCTAAGTCTGCAAATGTTAGAAATGTAGGTTTGCCTTTCCTTAATATAGCTTCTAATATAAGTCATAGGGTCAGTATTGCCTCACGTGTTCCAATATTTCTACGGAATCCAAACTGATGTTCCCCGAGGTTGGCTTCTACCAATTTTTCCATTCATCCGTAAAGAATTCGCGTTAGTATTTTGCAGCTGTGGCTTATTAAACTGATTGTTTGGTAGTTTTCACATCTGTCAACTCCTGCTTTCTTTGGGAATGGAATTATTATATTCTTCTTGAAGTCTGAGGGTATTTTGCCTGTCTCATACATCTTGCTCACCAGATGGTAGAGTTTTGTCAGGACTGGATCTCCCAAGGCTATCAGTAGGTCTAATGGAATGTTGTCTACTCCTGGGGCCATGTTGCGACTCAGGTCTTTCAGTGCTCTGTCAAACTCTTCACACAGTACCATATCTCCCACTTCATCATCATCTACATCCTCTTCCATTTCCATAATATTGTCCTCAAGTACATCGCCCTTGTATAGACCCTCTGTATGCTCCTTCCACCTTTCTGCTTTCCCTTCTTTACTTAGACCTGGGTTTCCATCTGAGCTCTTGATATTCATACAAGTGGTTCTCTTTTCTCCAAAGGTCTCTTTAATTTTCCTGTAGGCTGTATCTATCTTACCCCTAGTGAGATAAGCCTCTACATCCTTACATTTGTCCTCTAGCCATCCCTGATTAGCCATTTTGCACTTCCTGTTGATCTCATTTTTGAGACATTTGTATTCCTTTTCGCCTGCTTCATTTACTGCATTTTTATATTTCCTCCTTTCATCAATTAAATACAATATCTCTTCTGTTACCCAAGGATTTCTACCAGCCCTCTGCTGCCTTCACTATTTCATCCCTCAATGCTATCCATTCTTCTTCTGCTCGATTTCTTTCCCCCATTCATGTCAATTGTTCCCTTGTACTCTCCCTGAAACTCTGTACAACTTCTGGTTTAGTCAGTTTATCCAGGTACCATCTCCTTAAATTGCCACCTTTTTGCAGTTTCTTCAGTTTTAATCAACAGTTCATAACCAATAGATTGTGGTCAAAGTCCACATCTGTCCCTGGAAATGTCTTACAATTTAAAACCTGGTTCCTAAATCTCTGTCTTACCATTATATAATCTATCAGAAACCTGTCAGTATCTCCAGGCTTCTTCCATGTATACAGCTTCTTTCATGATTCTTGAACCAAGTGTTAGCTATGATTAAGTTATGCTCTGTGCAAAATTATACCAGACGGCTTCCTCTTTGATTTCTTACCCCCAATCCATATCCACCTACTATGTTCTCTTCTCTCCCTTTTCCTATTCTCGAATTCCAGTCACCCATGACTATTAAATTTTCATCTCCCTTCACTACCTGAATAATTTCTCTTATCTCATCATACATTTCATCAATTTCTTCATCATCTGCAGAGCTAGTTGGCATATAAACTTGTACTACTGTAGTAGGCATGGGCTTCGTGTCTATCTTGGCCACAATAATGTGTTCACTATGCTGTTTGTAGTAGTTTACCTGCACTCGTATTTTTTATTCATTATTAAACCTACTCCTGCATTACCCCTATTTGGTTTTGTATTTATAACCCTGTGTTCACCTGACCAAAAGTCTTGTTCCTCCTGCCACCGAACTTCACTAATTCCCACTATATCTAACTTTAACCTATCCATTTCCCTTTTTAAATTTTCTAACCTACCTGCCTGATTAAGGGATCTGACATTCCACGCTCCGATTTGTAGAACACCAGTTTTTTTTCTCCTGATAATGACGTCCTCCTGAGCAGTTGCTCTAAGCCTGAGAGGCAGTGCTGAAGGCTGTGGGATGTTAAGGAGATTGGCCAAGCTTGGTTTGTAGGAGAGGAGTGGTGGTTGATGGTGTGCCTGTTTAGGGAGATGCAGAGGGACAGGAAGGGAAATACCATTGTTCAGGTAATTTAGGAGAAGGTGGGATAGCTTTTTGAGGTGAAGTCTGGCATGTTGTTGCAGTTTGATGTTGGCTTGGCGGATGATACCATTCAAGGAAACATGAGGGGCAGATAACTACAGGATTTTATAGAAGTAGAGAAGTTTGGTAGAATGGAAATTTGCTGATGAGTCATGTAGGTCACAGATTAACTGGACAAGAGCAAGAGATTTCTGCATTTGAAACTGCAAAAGAGCCTGGTGTAGGGTAGGATTGCATCCAGAAATGGGGACTTTCAATGTTAGGCCTTTTGGATTAACTCCAAGGGACAAGCAGGTTTCAAGAAACAGAATGTGGGACCTTAGTTTTGACAGTGCACAGGAATGTTTTAGAAAGTAACAGATATAAAATGAGATTGGATTCATCATGGCAAGAGAATACAGTTTGAAGAGTTAAAAATCGTGAGAGTGGGGGAAAAAAAAAAAAAAAAGTAGAAAGTGAAAAAGACTGCCCACTGCAAGACTTTGCTTATGCACCCTCCTATCACCACCTGTATACTATGTGATCAAAAGTATCCGGACACTCCCAAAACCATACATTTTTCATATTAGGTGCAGTGTGCTTCCATCTACTGCCAGGTACTCTGTATCAGCGACCTCAGTAGTCATTAGACATAGTGAGAGAGAGCGGAATGGGGGGTGGGAGAGGGAGTGCTCTGCAGAACTCATGGACTTAGAATGTGGTCAGGTAATTGGGTGTCACTTGTGTCACACATCTGTATGCATGATTTCCACATTCCTAAACATCCCTAGGTCCACTGTTTACGATATGATAGTGAAGTGGAAACATGAAGGGTCACATACAGCACAAAAGTGTACAGGCCGACCTTGTCTGTTGACCGATAGAGATTGCCCACAGTTGAAGAGCGTTGTAATGTGTAATAGGCAGACATCTATCCAGACCATCACACAGGAATTCCAAACTGCATCAGGATCCACTGCAAGCACTGTCACATGTAGGCAGGAGGTGAGAAAACTTGGATTTCATGGTCGAGCAGCTGCTCATAACCCACACATCACACCAGTAAATGCCAAAGGACACTTCGTTTGGTGTAATGAGTGTAAACATTAGACAATTGAACAGTGGAAAAATGTTGTGTTGGTGATCCAATGGCAGGATGTGGGTATGGCGAATGTCCAGTGAATGTCATCTGCCAATGTGTGTAGTGCCAACAGTAAAATTCGGAGGGCAGTGTTGTTATGGTGTGGTCGTGTTTATCATGGCAGGCGCTTGCACCCCTTGCTGTTTTGCATGGCGCTATCACAGCACAGGCCTACATTGATGTTTTAAGCACCTTCTTGCTTCCCACTGTTGAAGAGCAATTCGGGGATGGTGATTGCATCTTTCAAGATGATTGAACAACTGTTCACAATGCACGGCCTGCGGTGGAGTGGTTAAACGACAATAACATCCCTGTACTGGACTGGCCTGCACAGAATCCTGACCTGAATCCTATACAGCACTTTTGGGATGTTTTGGAACAATGACTTCGTGCCAGACCTCACTGACCAACATCAATATCTCTTCTCAGTGCAGCACTCTGCGAAAAATGGGCTGCCATTCCACAAGGAAACTTCCCGCACCTGATTGAACATATGCCTGCGAGAGTGGAGGCTGTCATCAAGGCTAAGGGTGAGCCGACACCATATTGAATTCCAGTATAACCAACGGAGGATACCATGAACTTGTAAGTCATTTTCAGCCAGGTATCCGGATACATAGTGTAATAGCCCTGTAACTGGGAAAACATACACTATCAAAGGGAGATCCACCTGCAAAATGACACGTCATATACCGGCTATTATGTAAACACTGTTCAGCCTTTTACATTGGCATGACTACCACCAAATTGTCAATTAGGATGAATGGCATAGGCAGAGGGTATATACTAGCAACTTGCAATATCCTGTTGCAGAACACACTCGACAACATGATATTTGTGACCTTGGCACCTGTTTCATCATATGTGCCATCTGGATTCTGCCCTCAGACACCAGTTTCTCACAACTCTGCAGGTGTGAACTAGCACTACAACATGTCATCGGTTCTTGCCACCCACCTGGCCTTAATTTACATTAATTTCTTCCATCTCAGCTTTTCTTAACTGTAACTACTCTTTGCTTCACTCTGTTTTAGTTTTCTACACTTTCATTGTCTTTCCAGTCTATTTTTCACTGTCCCCTCCCACCTCTGTTACATACAATGTGCTCTTATTAACTCATGCATTATGTTTTAGTAGTAATCTCTGTCTTGCATATCACCCTGTCTTCTGCCTTTAAGCTCTCAGGTTTTCCAATCTTGTCTGATACAGTCCCCAACAATCAGTCTTTCCTTCTCATCCATACAATAAGTCTCCCCCGACTCACGGTTCTGGGTGATTTTTCCAAATCTGCCCCTTTTCCTAGACCTCTCCAGTCTTTTTCCTTCACCCTTCTTCCTTCCCCTTCAACCCTTATGCCTGAAGAATGAGCCACTGGCTCTGAAAGCTTGCCACTCACAACAGTCTTTATGTGTGTGTTTTGCTGCTGCTTGGTGAGTAGATTTTTTATCTATCCAATTAAAGAATTTTATATAGTTTTGTACGATTAATCACATTATCTGCTTGACTATTGTTTATTTTAATTTGTTTATTTTTTATTGATTTTATAGTGCTATTATTCATTTGCATAAGATTAATACTAAGCAATGGTTCAAGCTTATCAGTGTCACACCTAATTACATATGACAGAATTGCTTTGTGAATATATACATGTTTATATCTGTGTTAAAAATGTCTTTTTTTTCCCTTTTTGGCTGAAGACTATCACTTCTCACTACTGACCTTAACTCAGTGTGAATTGACCTTAATTCAGTGGGTAATATTGCATTAAAAGTAGAACTTTCTGTTTCAGAACTTAAAAATACTAATGATAATGATAACATGCAGGCTTTTTGGCGTGAGAAAGAATTGTCGGGTGAAGCAGTAAGTGATGGTGGATTAGATCCAGCAGAGTTTCCGATTAGCATGACGTATGACCTGACCACTCCTGGGGGTCATCCAGCAATTGGGGGCCACATAACTGGCAGCCAAATGGACTCCTTCATACTTAGAAGTGTGAGTTGTAAGAAGTACACACATCTTCCACTAGTTTTAAGAAGTATATATGTCTTCCACTAATTTAAAATTAACTACTGCAGCATATTTTGATCATTAGCAATGCCACAAAAAAAGTAGTAACTGATAACAAAATGATGGTGCTAAGTAATAGATGGTGAAAAAAAGGCAATTATTGACTCTATAGAGTCTTGAATCTTCATAATTAACAGATCCTCTGCAATGAACGAGAGATTAAATGCATTAGTTTGGGAGGAGGGGTGGATAAGGAAGTCATTTATTCAATCTCACGCTGTATTCTAAGGATATCAAAGTTGTGGAATAAGTCACAAAATGCAATAGAAGAGAGAAATTATGCTCAAAAATTTCATTGATATGTCCCTCTGTAAAAATAAAGATGAACAATCACTGCACAGGATACTGACTTTCCTTTTTCCAGAAGTTGCTAACTGCCTTTCAGTTAGATGTCTGAAAAGAATTACCTAAAGAGAATACTGGATATGAAATTACAACTGAATTTATGCCTGTGTTGATATTATCTGTAATCTTGCCAAAATCTTTCATTATTGCAGGGTTCATAAAATTTTGCTCAGAAAGTTGAAATATTATAGTATAATGGTAATCTTCTTCTATATATTAAGTCTTTACTGAGTAACTTAAAGCAGAGGGCCACACCAAGACTTCCCATCGTAGGAGAAAAACAATGCTCAGACAGAGGGAACATAAAATATCAGTTCTCACAAGTTGGTTACTGGATCCACTTTATCTGTGACATATGTAAATGATATTTCAAATACTACTTCAGACTATTCAGAATCTTTGATGTTTGCTGATGACCTAGACATATTAATTGAGGGTTAAAAATCATTCCTATGAGACACAGCTCAGATAATAGATGAACAAACCTACAGTTGATTCTCAGAGAATGGATTAATTAATTATTTTCACAAAGTCCCAGATCATGCAATTCCAAACAAATAAAAGTAACCTACTGACTTCATAAATAGATATTAATGGACATGAACTAAATGAAAAACTTTGTGTATAATTTCTTGGTTGCTAGATTGATCCCCCCCGTGAACCATGGACCTTGCCGTTGGTGGGGAGGCTTGCATGCCTCAGCGATACAGATAGCCATACCGTTGCTGCAACCACAATGGAGGGGTATCTGTTGAGAGGCCAGACAAACACGTGGTTCCTGAAGAGGGGCATCAGCCTTTTCAGTAGTTGCAGGGGAAACAGTCTGGATGACTGACTGATGTGGCCTTGTAACACTCACCAAAATGGCCTTACTGTGCTGGTACTGTGAACGGCTGAAAGCAAGGGGAAACTACAGCCGTAATTTTTCACGAGGGCATGCAGCTTTACTGTATGGTTAAATGATGATGGCGTCCTCTTGGGTAAAATATTCTGGAGGTAAAATAGTCCCTCATTCGGATCTCTGGGTGGCGACTACTCAAGAGGACGTTGTTATCAGGAGAAAGAAAACTGGCATTCTACAGACCAGAGCGTGGAATATCAGATCCCTTAAGTGGGCAGGTAGGTTAGAAAATTTAAAAAGGGAAATGGATAGGTTAAAGTTAGATATAGTGGGAATTAGTGAAGATAGTTGGCAAGAGGAACAAGACTTTTGGTCAGGTGAATACAGGATTATAAATACAAAATCAAATAGGGGTAATGCAGGAGTAGGTTTAATAATGAATAAAAAATACGAGTGCAGGTAAGCTACTACAAACAGCATAGTGAATGCATTATTGTGGCCAAGATAGACACTAAGCCCATGCCTACTACAGTAGTACAAGTTTATATGCCAACTAGCTCTGCAGATGATGAAGAAATTGAAGAAATGTATAATGAAATCAAAGAAATTATTCAGATAGTAAAGGGAGACGAAAATTTAATAGTCATAGGTGACTGGAATTCGGTAGTAGGAAAGGGGAGAGAAGGAAACGTAGTAGGTGAATATGGATTGGGGGTAAGAAATCAAAGAGGAAGCCGCCTGGTAGAATTTTGCACAGAACACAACTTAATCATAGCTAACACTTGGTTCAAGAATCATGAAAGAAGGCTGTATACATGGAAGAAGCCTGGAGATACTGACAGGTTTCTGATAGATTATATAATGGTAAGACAGAGATTTAGGAACCAGGTTTTAAATTGTAAGACATTTCCAGGGACAGATGTGGACTCTGACCACAATCTATTGGTTATGAACTGTTGATTAAAACTGAAGAAACTGCAAAAAGGTGGCAATTTAAGGAGATGGTATCTGGATAAACTGACTAAACCAGAAGTTGTACAGAGTTTCAGGGAGAGTACAAGGGAACAATTGACATGAATGGGGGAAAGAAATCGAGCAGAAGAAGAATGGATAGCATTGAGGGATGAAATAGTGAAGGCAGCAGAGGGCTGGTAGAAATCCTTGGGTAACAGAAGAGATATTGTATTTAATTGATGAAAGGAGGAAATATAAAAATGCAGTAGATAAAGCAGGCAAAAAGGAATACAAATGTCTCAAAAATGAGATCAACAGGAAGTGCAAAATGGCTAATCAGGGATGGCTAGAGGACAAATGTAAGGATGTAGAGGCTTATCTCACTAGGGGTAAGATAGATACAGCCTACAGGAAAATTAAAGAGACCTTTGGAGAAAAGAGAACCACTTGTATGAATATCAAGAGCTCAGATGGAAACCCAGGTCTAAGTAAAGAAGGGAAAGCAGAAAGGTGGAAGGAGCATACAGAGGGTCTATACAAGGGCGATGTATTTGAGGACAATATTATGGAAATGGAAGAGGATGTAGATGATGATGAAATGGGAGATATGGTACTGTGTGAAGAGTTTGACAGAGCACTGAAAGACCTGAGTCGCAACATGGCCCCGAGAGTAGACAACATTCCATTAGACCAACTGACAGCCTTGGGAGAGCCAGTCCTGACAAAACTCTACCATATGGTGAGCAAGATGTATTAGACAGGCGAAATACCCTCAGACTTCAAGAAGAATATAATAATTCCATTCCCAAAGAAAGCAGGTGTTGACAGATGTGAAAATTACCGAACAATCAGTTTAATAAGCCACAGCTGCAAAATACTAACACGAATTCTTTACAGGCGAATGGAAAAACTGGTAGAAGCCAACCTCGGGGAACATCAGTTTGGATTCCGTAGAAATATTGGAACACGTGAGGCAATACTGACCCTACGACTTATCTTAGAAGCTAGATTAAGGAAAGGCAAACCTACGTTTCTAGCATTTGCAGACTTAGAGAAAGCTTTTGCCAATGTTGAGTGGAATACTCTCTTTCAAATTCTTAAGGTGGCAGGGGTAAAATACAGGGAGCAAAAGGCTATTTACAATTTGTACAGAAAGCAGATGGCAGTTATAAGAGTTGAGGGATATGAAAGGGTAGTAGTGGTTGGGAAGGGAATGAGACAGGGTTGTAGCCTATCCCCAATGTTATTCAATCTGTATATTGAGCAAGCAGTGAAGGAAACAAAAGAAAAATTCGGAGTAGGTTTTAAAATCCATGGAGAAGAAATAAAGACTTTGAGGTTTGCCGATGACTTTGTAATTCTGTCAGAGACAGCAAAGAACTTGTAAGAGCAGTTGAACGGAATGGACAGTGTCTTGAAAGGAGGATTAAAGATGAACATCAACAAAAGCAAAACGAGAATAATGGAATGTAGTCAAATTAAATTGGGTGATGCTGCAGGAATTAGATTAGGAAATGAGAGGAATTAGATTAGGAAATGAGAGGCTTAAAGTAGTAAATGAGTTTTGCTATTTGGGGAGCAAAATAAATGATGATGGTCAAAGTAGAGAGGATATAAAATGTAGACTGGCAATGGCAAGGAAAGCGTTTCTGAAGAGGAGAAATTTGCACACATCGAGTATAGATTTCAGTGTCAGGAAGTCGTTTCTGAAAGTATTTGTATGGAGTGTAGCCATGTAAGGAAGTGAAACGTGGACGATAAATAGTTTAGACAAAAAGAGAATAGAAGCTTTCGAAATATGGTGCTGCAGAAGAATGCTGAAGATTAGATGAGTAGATCACATAACTAATGAGGAGGAAATATTGCCAGCAAAGTCAACCCATCATAAAGGCAAAGAGTGGACACAATCCATATTAATGTTCACTGATAGGTGTCAGATAGTGAAATGAAGTAAAACGGACCAATAACACTGACAATGGTGATAGAAAAGCAGCTGTGAGAAACTAATTCTGTAGGCTGTATTTGAAGGTAGCTAACATTAATGTTGTAATCTATTTGTATTTGCGTAGACTGCAAATGAACATTACAAAAAAATAAGAATGAAGCCACTAATTAGTGAGAAAAACTAACTGCTGCTTCTTAGATTATAATAAGCTGTTGATCAACTGCTGCTTCTTAGATTATACTAAACTGTTGAGCAACTGCTGTTTGCATAATATATCCATGACCACTTATGTAATGGTCAAATAATAATAGCCATCTGCATTCTCTAAAAATATAGCCCTGTTTAAGACAAATGTTGTTACTCAATAGGAGTTGTCAAGCTTTCAGATTAGGTCGTCCTATCATTTGTGGAGTGGCTCTCACAACATAATCTTCTTTTGAATTTGCAGAGCTACCCCATTTCTTTTCTTATGTCTAACTTGTTAAAGATATTTTCACTGCATTACAGAATCCTATTAACAAGACTGGAAGTAGATTATCTTATGTCTCATATTGTGGTTATGTGAATCAAGGTTCATCGAAACTGACTTTAATGTCTAACCACAAATTCGTAGATGGAATGCTCACTTTTTATTTATTTTTTGCGTGAGATCATCAAACAGAAGTCTGCCTCAATAACTGAGTGGTAAGTGCAGCTGAATGCTTTGCAAAGGGGCCCAGGTTCGATTCCTGACTGGGTTGGAGATTTTCTCCACTCAGGGACTGGGTATTGTGTTGTCTTCATCATCATCATATCATCCCCATCAACACACAAGTCGCCGAAGTGGTGTCATCTGAAAAGACTTACACAAGGAGACTGGTCTACCCGACTGGAGGCCCCAGGCACACAACATTTCATTTCATCAAACAGAAGACTTTTGGTAAATGATGTTGTTGTAAGTAAAAGTGTAAGAATGACTACACTTTCAATAAACGCAGAGTTATAAAATAGTTGCTGCATTCTATACACAATACACATGATAAAATGTGGTGTAGAAAGTATCAAATGTTGTGAGAGGTGGTAGTACTCATTGAAACAAGAAAAACAAATCAAATAAACATGGGTCTAGGAAAACATATGTTCTGAAATGAGAACACTTGTAGATAGGAGTATTTCAATATGATGTCCATTCATAACATTTGTTCATAGGAATGTGATGTCCATCCACACCAGTGCAACCTTCCATTTTTTGGCATAAGGAACCACATACATTTTGAAGTTGGTCCTGTTATTGTTGTACATGCTGACATACACTGAAGTCACATTCCTATAGTGTGTGCATGTAGTTGACTGGAGTGGTCATAGACGAAGTCCTTGAAGAGTCCCCATAATCAGAAAGTTTAGGGATTGTAGTCTGGGGAATGTGGAGGCAAGGTGAGGAGCTTCACCTAAATAATCCAGTGGTCCTGAAAGGTCAGCATCAGATGTTTATGCACATTGCTACAAAGCTGTGTTTGTGCATAATCAAGAATAAACAACTTTAGTCTTTACTGCCAAGGCAGCACATCTTCCAGAAAAGTAAACAAGATGTTAAGGAGGAAGTCTTGATTTTTATTCCCATTGAATCTCTGTTATAGCATGTATGAATCTATTAATCTAAATCTGCTTGTATACAGATTGACAGAAATGCTTCTAAAGTCCTCTCTTTCCAGCTGCATGGTGATTTTTATCAGCCTACATATGCTAATTATTAAAATTCACAGTACTGCATCTTATCAACGCCATTTCATCAGTAAATAAGATGTAAACAGTTGATTTGCACCACACTTCTGCAAGAGTCGTAGGCAGAAATGCTATCTGTCATTGTGGTGTTATGGGTTGTAGACTCTGGACATGCTGAAAATGGTGTGGATACATTAATTGTTCATGAAGTCCATCCAGACAAGAAGATGACTCATGCCTTCCAGTGCTGCCAATTGTTGCTCACTGGCTCCAGGATTTTTGTCAACTAAATGTGGCACATGCTGCTCCATGTCCAAGTAGTGTAATTTTATCTTTCTAGTCTCTTGAAGAGCAGTACTTAGGGTCCTGAAGTATATCTTTAGATTCTTCTCTTTAATGCTGATTCATGAAACCTTATAAGAAGGTTTTTGTGTGACAATTGGCATCTGCCTCCAAATGTTTGCCAATTCATATTTTTTCAGGATTTCTGTAACTCTCTCCCATGGTTCAGACAGACCTGTGAACATTAATGCTTCTCTTCTTCGTATACATTCAATATCTCCTGCATTCCTATTTGGTATGAATCCCAAATACTTGAGCAACATTCTAAGGCATGATGCACAAGTGTTTTTGAAGCACTCTCCTATGTACACTGATGCATTTTCCCAGTGTCCTGCCAATGAATCGAAGTATGGCACCTGCTTTGCCTGTGACTGAGCCTATGTGATTATTTCATTTCATATGCCCACAAATGGGTTGTCCAGGTATTTGAATGACTTGACTGATTCCAGTTGTGACTACTACTTTGCCTTTTTTTTTTTTTTTTTTTTTTAAAAAAAAAAGTGCACAATTGGATATTTTGTGGATTGAAAGCAAGTTGCCATTCGCTGCACCACTTTGAAATCTTATCAAGAACTGTTTTTTCAGATAATACTTCAGTACAGATAACTGTATCACCTATTAATAATGTGCTTCCAGGTGTTCTGCCAAGTTGTCATTTCCATTTTCTGCACAATATTTCTACAACCAACCCTGCTGTCATTTTAAGGTGCTATGAGAGTTGCTGTTTTATATAAAATCTTTGCCTGGACTCCAACCAGACTGGGAACTATTCTTGGTCTCACACTGCCATTTATAGCCGAGTTTAATTCCAGATGTCCATTATGCCCTTTGATCGTCTTTTATCTTTCAGAGATTGCACTGAATTTCTGTGAAATGCCAGTTCTCTCAGCATTTTCCACCTCTGACAGATGTGATGGTCAGTGAAATGGTAATAAATTGAGTGTCAGACCCAAGCAGCGAGGGACCTGGAATAGTTGCAATCCAAATCAAGAGTGCCTGAGGAACAGGATGAGACTGAGACAGGGAAAGAGAAGCAAAAAATCAATCCCTGGCCATTGCATCTACCACAGCTGACAAATGCGGAAAGAATTTGCATTTCATAGAATGTCAGTGCAGGCTCTGAAAAACAAAAGAGCATCAAAAGACATAGAGAGCATTGAGAATCAAACACAGCTATCAATGGCTTTGTGAGACCAGTAGTAGTTCACAGTCTGGTTGGAGTCCAGACTGAGAACACGTAACAACAAAACTTGCAACACCTGAAAAAGACAGCTGGGTCAGTTGTCAAAACGTTGTGCACAGAAAATAGAAAAACAACTGCATCCATCCTACCAACAAATCCTCAATACCCAATGGTATGGTACCAAGTCAAAAGGTTTTCGAAAGTCAAGTAATAATATGTCTACCTGATTCCTTTAACCTTTGGCTTTCTTGATCTCATGTGAGAAAAATGGAAGTTAGTCTTGCAGAACCATTGTTTACAACATACTTGCCATCTGGCAGGGGACAGGTCATTCTGTTTGAAATATTTCATTATGTTACAGCTCAGAATATGTTCTAGCCTCTACAAAAAGTGGATGTCAATGAGAGTGAACAGCAGTTTTGTGAGTCATTTCTGCTGCCCTTCTTTTAGATAGGTGTGACCCATGCCGTCTTCCAATAGGCACAGTTTTTTCTTTAAGAGATGTACAGTACATTATGGTTAAAATGGAGGCTAAGTTTGAGACAATCTGCTGGGTGGCAAAACCATGAAAATTTTTTTTACTCTTGAACTGTCTTCCTTTTAAATATATTCATTATTACTATTATACTGTTCCATACACTGGAAATAATTAGCCACTGGATTAAATAACCATGTACATTTATTGCATGAACTGATATAAGCAAAATGTAGGTAGAAATAAAGTTGTTTTCTTTCATTATTTCAAGTAGGGTGTCAGTGAGAAAAGGAAAGGTTGCAGTTTCTAGCTGTAATACTTTACTTATCATGTTAAGTGTTTATTGTAAGATTATTTCTGTTAATGAGTAGATTATGGCGCCATTTTAAATTTTTAAATTCTGTCAGTAGTAGTATAAAATATTATGGAGGCAACCTAGAACTCAGACCAGGTATTCATTTCAGCCATTCATTAATACAGGTGGTTTTTCTACATCTTCATCTACATCCATACTCTGCAAGCCACCTGACGGTGTGTGGCGGAGGGTACCTTGAGTACCTCTATCGGTTCTCCCTTCTATTCCAGTCTCGTATTATTCATGGAAAGAAGGATTGTCGGTATGCCTCTGTGTGGGCTCTAATCTCTCTGATTTTATCCTCATGGTCTCTTCGCGAGATATACATAGGAGGGAGCAATATACTGCTTGACTCCTCGGTGAAGGTATGTTCTCGAAACTTCAACAAAAGCCTGTACCAAGCTACTGAGCATCTCTCCTGCAGAGTCTTCCATTGGAGTTTATCTATCATCTCTGTAATGCTTTCACGATTACTAAATGATCCTGTAATGAAGTGTGCTGCTCTCCATTGGATCTTCTCTATCTCTTCTATCAACCTTATCTGGTACGGATCCCACACTTCTGAGCAGTATTCGAGCAGTGGGCGAATATGCGTACTGTAACCTACTTCCTTTGTTTTTGGATTGCATTTCCTTAGGATTCTTCCAATGAATCTCAGTCTGGCATCTGCTTTACCGACGATCAGCTTTATATGATCATTCCATTTTAAATCACTCCTAATGCATACTCCCAGATAATTTATGGAATTAAGTGCTTCCAGTTGCTGACCTGCTATATTGTAGCTAAATGATAAGGGATCTTTCTTTCTATGTATTCGCAGCACATTACACTTGTCTACATTGAGATTCAATTGCCATTCCCTGCACCATGTGTCAGTTCGCTGCAAATCCTCCTGCATTTCAGTACAATTTTCCATTGTTACAACCTCTCGATATACCACAGCATCGTCCGCAAAAAGCCTCAGTGAACTTCTGATGTCATCCACAAGGTCTTTTATGTATATTGTGAATAGCAACGGTCCTACGACACTCCCCTGCGGCAAACCTGAAGTCACTCTTACTTCGGAAGACTTCTCTCCATTGAGAATGACATGCTGCATTCTGTTATCTAGGAACTCTTCAATCCAATCACACAATTGGTCTAATAGTCCATTTGCTCTTACTTTGTTCATTAAACGACTGTGGGGAACTGTATCGAACACCTTGCAGAAGTCAAGAAACACGGCATCTAGCTGGGAACCCGTATCTATGGCCCTCTGAGTCTCGTGGACGAATAGCGCGAGCTGGGTTTCACACGATCGTCTTTTTCAAAACCCATGCTGATTCCTACAGAGTGGATTTCTAGTCTCCAGAAAAGTCATTATACTCGAACATAACACATGTTCCAAAATTATACAACTGATCAACGTTAGAGATATAGGTCTATAGTTCTACACATCTGTTCGACGTCCCTTTTTGAAAACGGGGATGACCTGTGCCCTTTTCCAATCCTTTGGAAAGCTACGCTCTTCTAGAGACCTACGGTACACCGCTGCAAGAAGGAGGGCAAGTTCCTTCACGTACTCTGTGTAAAATCGAACTGGTATCCCATCAGGTCCAACAGCCTTTCCTCTTTTGAGTGATTTTAATTGTTTCTATATCCCTCTGTTGTCTATTTCAATATCTACCATTTTGTCATCTGTGCAACAATCTAGAGAAGGAACTACAGTGCAGTCTTCCTCTGTGAAACAGCTTTGGAAAAAGACATTTAATATTTCAACCTTTAGTCTGTCATCCTCTGTTTCAGTACCATTTTGGTCACAGAGTGTCTGGACATTTTGATTTGATCCACCTACCACTTTGACATAAGACCAAAATTTCTTAGGATTTTCTGCCAAATCAGTATATAGAACTTTACTTTCGAATTCATTGAATGCCTCTTCTCGCATAGCCCTTCTCACACTACATTTCGCTTCGCATAATTTTTGTTTGTCTGCAAGGCTTTGGCTATGTTTATGTTTGCTGTGAAGTTCCCTTTGCTTCAGTAGCAGTTTTCTAACTTGGTTGTTGTATCACGGTGGCTCTTTTCCATCTCTTATGATCTTGCTTGGCACATATTGTACGATGGTTTTGAACTTTGTCCACTGGTCCTCAACACTATCTGTACTTGAGACAAAACTTTTGTGTTGAGCCATCAGGTACTCTGAAATCTACTTTTTGTCACTTTTGCTAAACAGAAAAATCTTCCTACTTTTTTAATATTTCTATTTACGGCTGAAATCATCGATCCAGTAACCGCTTTATGATCGCTGATTCCCTGTTCTGTGTTAACTGTTTCAAATAGTTCACGTCTGTTTGTCACCAGAAAGTCTAATATGTTATCGCCACAAGTCGGTTCTCTGTTTAACTGCTCAAGGTAGTTTTCAGATAAAGAACTTAAAAAAAATTCACTGGATTCTTTGTCCCTGCCATCTGTTATGAACGTTTGAGTCTCCCAGTCTGTATCCAGCAAATTAAAATCTCCACCCAGAACTATAACATGGTGGGGAAATCTACTCAAAATATTTTCCATATTATCCTTCAGGTGCTCCACCACAACAGCTGCTGAGCCAGGGGGCCTATAGAGACATCCAATTACCATGTCTGAGCCTGCTTTAACCATGACCTTCACCCAAATCATTTCACATTTCGGATCTCCGTCAATTTCCTTCGATACTATTGCACTTCTTATCGCTATAAACACGCCTCCCCCTTCACTGTCCAGCCTGTCTCTGCAGTATACATTCCAATCTGAGTTAAGAATTTCATTACTGTTTACATCTGGTTTCAGCCAACTTTCTGTCCCAAGTACTATGTGGGCATTGTGACAGTTTATTAATGAGAGCAGTTCTGGGACCTTTCAATAGATGCTCCTGCAGTTTACTATTAGCACATTAATATTGTTATTTCCTGTTGCATTTTGCCTACTCCTACCTTGCCACGTCTCAGGAGGTGTCTTGTTGGGCCTAGAGAGGGAATTCTCTAACCTAAAAAACCCACATGTGCACTCCACACGTACTCCGTTACCCTTGTAGCCGCTTCCGGCGTGTAGAGCACGCCTGACCTATTCAGGGGGACCCTACATTTCTCCACCCGATTGCGGAGGTCGAGGAATTTGCACCCCAGATCTCTGCAGAATCGTCTGAGTCTCTGGTTTAAGCCTTGCACGTGGCTCCAAACCAGAGGACCGCGATCGGTTCTGGGAACGATACTACAAATAGTTAGCTCAGATTCCACCCTGCGAGCGAGGCTTTCTGCCTTCAACAACTCTGCTAACCACCTGTATGAACTGAGGATGACCTCTGAACCCAGATGGCAGGAGTCATTGGTGCCGACATGAGCAACAATTTGCAGTCTGGTGCACCCAATGCTCTCTATCGCCGCCGGCAAGGCCTCCTCCACATCTTGGATGAGACCCCCCGGCAAGCAGACAGAGTGAACACTGGCCTTCTTCCCCGACCTTTCCGCTATTTTCCTAAGAGCCTCCATCACCCGCCTAATGTTGGAGCTCCCAATCACTAATAAACCCCTCCCCCCGTGTGCCACATGTCCACTCACAGGCAGAGCGGGCGATGCCACACGGCCAGGCTCCACATTGACCGTCCGCCTCATGCGCCACGAATGCCGCTGGTTCTGCTACTCCCCTTGGGGAGAGGGTGGCCCAACCGCGCCCAGTACCCACGAAGATGTCTCGACAGCAAGGACAGTGGGTGAAGCATGTAACACCTGGGGTGTACCATTCGACGCACCAGACTCCTCACTGCCGCTACTTATTGCAGATAAAGAAAAAAACAAATTCAGCTGAAATGTGATTTGCACATCCACAAGACAAGACACAAAACTAAAGTTCATGTACACTTTTCCTCCTCCATCGTGTTTCAGAGTTAAGTTGTATATTCTAGTATTCAGTCAGCTCCCTTATAACATGGAGCTTGATACTTAAAATCAAGACCAAATTAAAAGAAAACTAAAGAGACATTCCAAATGAGCCAGTTCTTCTTATTATCTGTATTCAAGAATTGTCACTTCCTGTGTTAGGTAAATAGCAAATAACTGTGTTTACTGTAAAGCAGTGCAACAAGTAGCAGTAAAGTGTAACTAGGCCTGTGGTATTACACATGTAGACTTTTCTTTGAAAAATACCTACACAATCAAGTAAATATTAAGCTACTAGTAGAAGATAAACAGTGTCTATCCATCATAATTGAAAAAGCAGCATCATTTCTCATAGTAGTAGCTTCCTCTCTGATTTACTAGGTTATATTTATGTGCCAGAATTATGAACAGCATTAACAATTATAGTGACAGCTTACTGCTGGAGCAGTATCCTTTGTGAAAATTGACTTGTTCCACATACTTGAAGGTAGGGTTCTTCTTGATGGAATCTATCAAACATGATGAATGAATGAGAGGAAAAACAAAAAATGGCTGAGTGAGGAAAATTAGAGAGCTTTTTCAATCCTTAACTGTGCATGTTGTCAGAACTAAATTATATGTAACACTGTCTTAATACTACAGATTAATATTTTATCAAAATTTTCTTTATAGGCCGAAAAACGAAAGCAGTTGGTATTACATCATCTTTTGAAACTGTTTGGAGAGGAAGCTCTAAAACCTATCGATTATGTAGAAAAAAACTGGTGTGAAGAATTATACATTGGTGGATGCCCAATTCAATACCTTACTCCTGGTGTTATGTCATGCAAACATTTCATGAGGCAACCCTTTATAAGGTATTATTTAATGGTATTTATTTAAATATCTGGAAGCTACATTTCAATTTGTGATTTACAGCAGATACATGACATAAGTAAGTCACTCTAATAGAAGTTCTGGAGTTTTAGCTTAGCTGATAGGAGCTTGCAAAAGTTGATAGCAAATCTGCATTAATCAAGTGACTTCCTTGGAAACTAGAGAGAAAGTCAAAGGGGAAAAAAATCCAATATTGTAATGGGTTGAAAAAAAAGAAAAAAAAAGTAACTGCAAGACTGACCGCTGAGTCTTCATCTGCCATATGGCATCATTTGAATGCAGTATGTAGGAAAACAGAATGAGCGATGAGTTGGAGTGCATTCCATTCCGGTCCTCCCACTGAGGAACAATCACTGATAGTAAGGGAATTGGACCTGATTCCTCTGTATTGCAGTCAGTGCGTTGGTTATTCCACTGTGGAAGCAGTGTAAAGTTTAATTTACTCAAACAATGGAAACTCCAGGTTGGAATATTAGCACTATTAGAAAAAGGACAGATTGCTACTTACCTTAAAGATGACCCATTGAGTTGCAGACAGGCACAACAAAAAGACTGTTACTCATTATAGCTTTTGGGCAAACCGTTTTCCAGCAAAGAGGACACTCACATTCACACAAGCAAACACACTTCATGTACACATGACTGCTACCAGTGACACTCCAACCAGAATTTACTCACAAATCTGTAGCAATAGAGAAAGAAGTATTGCAGATGAAGAAAAATTATGGAAGCAACATATTACAGCAGACTGTTGTTATGTATGCCTTTCTTTCCTCATTTACATGTGCTGTCCTACACTGTTTGTTTATATTGTTTCTGTCTCCTTTCCTATTTATCACAGTATCTGATGGTAAAATGCTCTGCATTTTCCCAAGTCTATATTTTTTCACTGGCTTTCTTAATTATTACTGCTTAACTAACTTTTTGTTTATGTATAATTCTCAGTGCTTTTTCAGTATGCTGTCTAGCTTCTCTACTACATTCATTCATTTCCCTTTCCTTATTTTTTAGTAACAATTCTCAAAATGGATGGAATGATTGGTAGAATTTGTGATATTTTTTCTTCCCCTCTTGTTTTGCCATCTGCCTACTTAAAATTCATTGTTTTCATTTTTAAATTAATTACCATTAACATAGGTGAGTATAACAGCATTTTCATAAAAGAGAAAGGTTGGCCTTTAGCCTTAGAGAATGTAACACCAGATCTAATTTTGTGCTTAATTTTAGGTATGTATTTGATTTTCTAATTTATTTCAACTATTCCTAGTTAGTATCTTTCATTATAGGGTGAAATCAGTAATTTTTTTGTAACTTAAATCCTATTGTTGATGTATAAACAAATATAAATTCTGTACTGATTATAAATGTTCGTAAGATGAAATACTAGTAATCTTAAAGTATCTATATGGCTCTATTCAAAAACATGTTAGCATAACCAGCCCTGAATTAATTCCAAAGTAATGAACAGTTTTGTCAAAAGTACTGTTTTCATGATGATATTTGTTAATTTCATGATTTAAACAAATAATTGGGCCTAACTCTTGCAGTAGAAGAAATTGTTAAAAAGAACCAATTTTTCGATGTATTCGCTTAATTTAATGAGTTAAGTTTTAATTGTAATTTCTGTAAATTTAACTTCAAACAAAGCGTAGTTTCAGTACCTATTATTGTGATGATATACAAGGGCCTCATTTTTGGTCATGAGACAGACAGTTCACGGCTGAGCTTCAGATGAGAAACCTGTGTTGGTTAGAGCAACAACAATTCTTCAACTTAACTGTGGAATAAGTGTTAAACAATTAGGCCGTGTGACAGTGTCTGCTGCATACGTACCTTGCTATTCTTCAAGAACTGTGAACTTTGTGGTTAGGTTTTTACTGCTCGTATGATCAATAGGAAACTATTGTAGCAGTATGTGGAGGTTTGCCTGCAAACTATTAGTGAGGCTTATGAAAAGTTAAACAATAGTGCACTGGCAATATAACTGTGTATTATTAGGGAGTTGTGAAAAGTGAAATTAAAGTTATTTTTTCACAAGGTAGTTTAAAAGAGAATGTTAAACCATTTTCTGAAAATAAACTATCAATAACAGATTCAGTATGGATTCTCTACGGAAAAACAATATATGCTATAACAAATGCATTTTGGCAGAAACAAACAAGAAAAAATATTTATAGACATCCAGATGAATAACGAACTGAGTTGGTAACAGAATGTGTGTAAGTCAATGAAAAACACTCAGATCTGCCTGCTTTGCACCTAGAAAACTCTCTCTCTCTCTCTTGTGTTAATCTGGAGAGGGGTTGCCAGCACACTTGCACCAGTGTTGTGCAACTCCATAATATACTACAGCAATGCAGTTAAGCTAAAAAAGTAATTGTCCTACAGAATCAGGCAATAAAAAATATTGTTTAGAAGTCTCAACAGGAACCTAGTTCTTACATATGCATGTAAATATGTGTGCTCTCTAATGGAATTTGTGATTAATAAGAAGAGTGAACCTTGGATTAGCTGGAGATTCACAACCCTTTCTACAGTAGGGTTCAGAAACGGAGACATATACTCCCTCTACAAATTTTGGTAGCTACATGCCTCATGCAAACCTCAGTCATGCATTGTGGTGTTTCCAACATATGCAGAGGCACAGGACATGCAAAAGCTTATTTTATATGTGAAGAACACATGCACATCACAGTATTCGGTACCTTATTGTGCCTTTCACGTGTGAGGTAACTAATATACATACTGACAATATACAAAGGCTAGATTGCAACTCACCACATAGAGGAGGCATTGAGACACACACAGGCACAATTGAAAGACTGCTAAACTTTTAGCTTTTGGACAAAAAAGTCCTCTTGCAGAAACGGGAAACACAACACTCAAGTGTGACACACACACACAGACACACACACACACACACACACACACACACACACACAAAAAGCACGACTCACATAGACATGGCAATTTCCTATTGCAGCTGAGGCCCAGACAGTAACCGCGTGTATGTGTGTGTGTGTGTGTGTGTGTGTGTGTGTGTGTGTGTGTCACGCTTGAGTGAGTGTTGTTTTTCCTGTTTCTGCATCAGGACTTTTTTGTCCAGAAGCTAAAAGTTTAGCAGTCTCTCCATTGTGCCTGTCTGCGACTCAATGCCTTCTCTATGTGGTGAGTAGCAATTTATATTTTTCATATTGTTGTTATTCCGTCTTGGACCTGCCATTTTTAATACACATGTTGAGCTTGGTGTATGTTACCCTCCGTGAAGAGACGGAAAAACTGAAAGCCAGAAATGTGAAACTAAAATTGTTGTACTTGAAGACAGACAGCAGAATCCAAAATGACATTATGCTTTGGGGCACGGGAGGTGACAAAGACTCAAAAGACCACTATTATAAATGAATCTAGTCAATCATTTAAATTAAATTCAATGAAATGAAATGAATGGGTTGAGGAGAATGAAATCAATGATGACTCAAAGACATGAAATGATATCAGTGAAAGCCAGTCAGAAATACAGGTTGTTTCAAAAAGAATGATCTTTCCACCATGTCATTAGAAGTGGGTTGCCGACCTGAACTCTTACCTTCATACCATCTTCCTGTCTCTTGAAATACGCTATACCAATAAAGAATGTTTTTGGGTACAGGCAGATCAGTGCCAAAACACTGACAAAAAGCACACTGGACCGAAATCCCTCACCACTCACTGTTCGCAAACTGCAGCACACCTTCTGCTGAGTGAATGCCATCTTATATCTGACTGATTGCAAACTGAGAAGATGCATTGTATGACATCTAACGGTGGTTTTCTGTATCTCCAGGCCACACCCATTAAAACAACACACATTTCCTTGCCTTGCCATTGTCAGTGCTTGATGCGATTGCCTCGTAAACAGGAGATCCCAGGTTTGAGTCCCAGTCAGGCATTCATTTTATAGTTGGGAGCTCCAACGTTAGGCATGTTATGGGGCCCCTTGGGGACATGGCTGCCAAGAAGGGAAAGAAAACCAATGTGCACTCCATGTGCATACTGGGTGGAGTCATACCAGATGTCGAACTGGTCCTCCGAGATGCCATGAAGAGCACAGGGTGCAGCCAACTGCAGGTGGTTGCTCACGTCAGTACCAATGATGTGTGTCACTTTGGATCAAAAGAGATTCTCTCTGATTTTGAGTGGCTAACAAAAGTGGTAAAGGCTGCCAGTCTTGCCTGCAAGATGAAAGCAGAGCTGACCATTTGCAGAACACCCGACAGGTCCGATTGCGGACCTCTGGTACGGAGCGGAGTGGAGGGTCTGAATCAGAGGCTCAGAGGGTTCTGTGACAGTGTAGGCTGCAGATTCCTCGACTTGCACCAAAGGGTGCTTTGGTTTTGGGTCCCGCTGAATAGATCAGGTGTCCACTCTATGCAGGAGGCAGCCACATGGGTAGCAGGGGCTGTGTGGCGTGGACTGGGCGGTTTTTTAGGTTAGAGGGTCTCAGGAGAACACTAGAAGGGCTTCAGTCACAAAGGGTGCATGCTGAACACAGGATGAACGTAGATACAGGAACCATCGGTATAACAATTGTAAATTGTCGTAGCTGTGTTGGGAAAGTACAAGAGCTCCAAGTGCTAATAGAAAGCACTGATGCTCAAATCATTAAAGGCACTGAGAACTGGCTAAAGCCAGAGATAAGTTCAGCCAAAATTTTTGCGAAGAACGTAATGGTGCTCCGATAGGATAGGCTAAACACGGTTGGTGGTGGCGTGTTTGTTGCTGTTAGAAATAGTTTATCTTGTCAAGAAACTGAAGTAAATGGTTTCCGTGAGTTAGTATGGGCAAAGGTCATTGGTGGCAACTGGAATAAAATAATAATTGAATACTTTTACCAACTTCCCAATTCAGATGGTACAGTTGCTGAAAGGTTCAAAGAAAAATTAAGTTTGATTTCAAACACGTACCCAACTCATACAATTATAGTTGGTGGTGACTTTAATTTAGCCTCAATGTTTTGGTGAAAATACGTATTTAATTCTGGAGGTACACATAAAACATCATCTGAAATTGTGCCAAATGTATTCTCTGAAAATTATTTCAAGCAGTTAGTTCATGAGCCCACACGAATAGTAAATGGTTGTGAAAAAACACTTGACCTGTTAGCAACAAATAATCCTGAGTTAATAATGAGCATCAAAATGATACATGGATTAGTGAACACAGGGTTGTCGTAGTGAGATTGAATTCTGTAACCCCCAAATCCTCCAAAAATAAACGAAAAATATACCTATTCAAAAAAGCAGATAAAAATTCACTCGCTGCCTTCCTGAGAGACAATCTCCACTCCCTCCTAATTAATTATATATGTGTAGACCAGATGTGGCTTGAATTCAGAGAAATAATATCAGCAGCAATTGAGAGATTTATACCAAATAAATTAACAAACAATGGAGCTGATCATCTTTGGTACACAAAATGGCTCAGCACACTGTTGCAGCAATAACAAAACAAACATGCCAAATCTAAACAGATGCAAAATCCCCAAGATTGGCGATCTTTTACAGAAGCTCAAAATTTAGTGCAAACTTCAATGCAAGATGCTTATAACAGTTTCCACAATGAAACTTTGTCTCAAAAGCTGGCAGAAAATCGAAAGAGATTCTGGTTGTTTGTTAAGTATGTTAGCAGCAAGAAACAATCAATGCCTTCTCTGCGCATTAGGAATGCAGGTACTATTGAAGACAGTGCTGCCAAAGCAGAGTTACTAAACACAGCCCTCCAAAATGCCTTCACAAAAGAAGAAGAAGTAAATATTCCAGAATCCGAATCAAGAACAACTGCCAACATGAGTAACATAGAAGTAAATATCCTTGGCGTAATAGAGCAACTTAAATCACTCAATAAAAGCAAGTCCAGACCGTATACCAACTAGGTTCCTTTCAGAGCATGCTGATGCAGTAGCTCCATACTTGACAATCATATACAACTGTTCGCTCGATGAAAGATCCTTACCCAAAGACTGGAAAGTTGCACAAGTCACACCAATGTTCATGAGAGGTAGTAGGAGTAATCTACTTAATTACAGGCCAGTATCATTAACATCAATATGCAGCAGGATTCTGGAACATATATTGTGTTCAAACATTATGAATTACCTCAAAGAAAATGGTCTATTGACACACAGTCAGTATGGGTTTAGAAAACATCGTTCTTGTGAAACACAACTAGCTCTCTATTCGCATGAAGTGTTTAGTGCTATTGACAAGGGATTTCAGATCGATTCTGTATTTCTGAATTTCCAGAAGGCTTTTGACACTGTACCACACAAGTGGCTTATAGTGAAATAGCATGCTTATGGAAATCGTCTCAGTTATGTGACTGGATTTGTGATTTCCTGTCAGAGAGGTCACAGTTTGTAGTAACTGAAGGAAAGTCATTGAGTAAAACAGAAGTGATTTCTGGCATTCCCCAAGGTAATGTTATAGGCCCTTTGCTGTTCCTTATCTATATAAATGATTTGGGAGACAATCTGAGCAGCCGTCTTACGTTGTTTGCAGATGACGCTGTCGTTTATCAACTAATAAAGTCATCAGAAGATCAAAACAAACTGCAAAATGATTTAGAAAAGATATCTGAATGGTGCAAAAAGTGGCAGTTGACCCTAAATAATGAAAAGTGAGAAGTCATCCATGAGTGCTAAAAGGAATCCATTAAACGTTGGTTACACACTAAATCAATCAAACATAAAGGCCGTAAATTCAACTAAATACCTAGGAATTACAATTACAAACAACTTAAAATGAAAGGAACACACAGAAAATGTTGTGGGGAGGGCTAACCAAAGACTGTGTTTTATTGGCAGGACACTTAGAAAATGTAACAGATCTACTAAGGAGACTGCCTACACTAAGCCTGTCCATCATCTTTTAGAATACTGCTGCACGGTGTGGGATCCTTACCAGATAGGACTGACAGAGTACATCGAAAAAGTTCAAAGAAGGGCAGCAAGTTTTGTATTATCGCAAAATATGGGAGAAAGTGTCACTGAAATGATACAGGATTTGGGCCGGACATCATTAAAAAAAAGGTGTTTTTCGTTGCGATAGAATCTTCTCACAAAATTCCAATCACCAACTTTATCCTCCAAATGTGAAAATATTTTGTTGACACTGACCTACATAGGGAGAAATGATCACCACAATAAAATAAGAGAAATCAGAGCTCATATGGAAAGATATAGGTGTTTGTTCTTTCCGTGTGCTATACGAGATTGGAATAATAGAAAATTGTGAAGGTGGTTCGATGAACCCCCTGCCAGGCACTTAACTGTGATTTGCAGAGTTGTTGTTGTTGTGGTCTTCAGTCCTGAGACTGGTTTGATGCAGCTCTCCATGTTACTCTATCCCGTGCAAGCTTCTTCATCTCCCAGTACCTACCGCAACCTACATCCTTCTGAATCTGCTTAGTGTATTCATCTCTTGGTCTCCCTCTACGATTTTTACCATCCATGCTGCCCTCTAATACTAAATTGGTGATCCCCTGATGCCTCAGAACATGCCCTACCAACTGATCCCTTCTTCTGGTCAAGTTGTGCCACAAACCTCTCTTCTTCCCAATCCTATTCAATACTTCCTCATTAGTTATGTGATCTACCCATCTAATCTTCAGCATTCTTCTGTAGCACCACATTTCAAAAGCTTCTATTCTCTTCTTGTCCAAACTATTTATCATCCATGTTTCACTTCCATACATGGCTACACTCCATACAAATACTTTCAAAAATGACTTCCTGACACTTAAATCTATACTCGATGTTAACAAATTTCTCTTCTTCAGAAACGCTTTCCTTGCCATTGCCAGTCTACATTTTATATCCTCTCTACTTCGACCATCATCAGTTATTTTGCTCCCCAAATAGCAAAACTCCTTTACTACTTTAAGTGTCTCATTTCCTAATCTAATTCCCTCAGCATAACCCAACTTAATTCGACTACATTCCATTATCCTCATTTTGCTTTTGTTGATGTTCATCTTATATCCTCCTTTCAAGACACTGTCCATTCTGTTCAACTGCTCTTACAAGTTCTTTGCTGTCTCTGACAGAATTACAGTGTCATCGGCGAACCTCAAAGTTTTTATTTCTTCTCCATGGATTTTAATACCTACTCCGAATTTTTCTTTTGTTTCCTTCACTGCTTGCTCAATATACAGATTGAATAACATCGGGGAGAGACTACAACCCTGTCTCACTCCCTTCCCAACCACTGCTTCCTTTTCATACCCCTCGACCCTTATAACTGCCATCTGGTTTCTGTACAAATTGTAAATAACCTTTCGCTCCCTGTATTTGAAAGAGAGTATTCCAGTCAACTTTGTCAAAAGCTTTCTCTAAGTCTACAAATGCTAGAAACGTAGGTTTGTCCTTCCTTAATCTAGCTTCTAAGATAAGTCGTAGGGTCAGTATTGCCTCAGGTGTTCCAATATTTCTATGAAATCCAAACTGATCTTCCCCGAGGTCGGCTTCTACTAGTTTTTCCATTCATCTGTAAAGAATTCGCGTTAGTATTTTGCAGCTGTGACTTATTAAACTGATAGTTCGGTAATTTTCACATCTGTCAACACCTGCTTCCTTTGGGATTGGAATTATTATATTCTTCTTGAAGTCTGAGGGTATTTCGCCTGTTTCATACATCTTGCTCACCAGATGGTAGAGTTTTGTCAGGAATGGCTCTCCCAAGGCCGTCAGTAGTTCTAATGGAATGTTGTCTACTCCGGGGGCCTTGTTTCGACTCAGGTCTTTCAGTGCTCTGTCAAACTCTTCACGCAGTATCATATCTCCCATTTCATCTTCATCTACATTCTCTTTCATTTCCATAATATTGTCCTAAGTACATCGCCCTTGTATAGACCCCCTATATACTCCTTCCATCTTTCTGGTTTCCCTTCTTTGCTTAGAACTGGGTTTCCATCTGAGCTCTTGATATTCATGCAAGTGGTTCTCTTATCTCCAAAGGTCTCTTTAATTTTCCTGTAGGCAGTATCTATCTTACCTTTGCAGAGTATCCATGTAGATGTAGTATGTCCCATGTTTAGTAATTATTACTGCCCAAAATCATGTCATTTTTTTAAACATCCTGTAGAGAATCTGCACTGTAACAAACATTTTCTACATCTACATCTAAAAAAAAAACTGTGCAGTCCACCTTACGGAGCATGGTAGAGGGTACCCATACCACTTCTAGTTGTTTCCTTTTCTGTTCCACTTGCAAACAGAACGAGCGGAATGTATGTTGGAGGCAACAGAATTGTTCTGCACTCACCTTCAAATGCTAGTTCTCTAAATGTTCTCAATAGTGTTCCTCCAAAAGAATGACACGTTCCCTCTAGGGATTCCCATTAGAGTTCCCAAAGCATCTCTGTACCACATACATGTTGTTCGAACCTACCAGTAACAAATCTTGGAGCCCGCCTCTGAATTTTTTCGTCTTCCTTTAATCCAGCCTGGTACGGGTCCCAAACACTCAAGCAGTACTCAAGAATATGTCAGACTTGAGTTCTATATGCAGTTTCCTTCACGAATGGACAACAGTTTTCTAGAATTCTGCCAATAAACAGAAGTCAACCATTCATCTTTCCTACCACACTCCTTGCATTCTCATTCCATTTCATATTGCTTTGCAATGTTATGCCAAGATATTTAAACAGCATGACTGTATCAAGCAGGCCAGTACCAATGCTGTATCTGAACATTATGGGTTTGTTTTTCCTGCCCATCCACATTAATTTACACTTTTCCACAATCAGTGAGTAAAAGTACAAATATGCATGGTACTCACTGAGAGTTGGTGATATGCAGCCTTACTGCTGAATTGAGACTGCGAGATCATGTGTGTTTGCGTTTATAGAAATATATGTAACACTAAAAACTGAATTGTGAATAACTAGGTTTAAGTAATAATATTTATATGTAAAAGGACATTAGGTTCTGTTTGGATTGGTGTGGTAATTTATGTTGAAAATGTGCTGGGAGTGCCAAACAGCTGCTCAGGACATCAGATCAGACAGGGGCTCAGGTTCTGCAGAGCAGTTCGGCGTGCCATGGAGCTCCATCCATGGCGAAGTTCTGTGATCATGGGACACGGTAACTAGGGAGACCTATAGATAACACAGAACTGAATTTGATGTGGAAGTGCAATGAGAGTTTGTTCATGTTACTAGTTGTAAGAAGTTCTTGTTGACTGGAAGTTAAACTAATTTGTAATTGGAATACTAAACACTTGTTTGTGAACCCACCAGCACCTGTTGCTACAGACTAGTAGTCATTTCACAGGAGAAGTCTGGTGGAAGGTGGGGTCTCTCCGAAATTAGTAAGAAATCACATCAAGGAGGAGAGAACCTTCACAAGTGTTAGCGGCCATTCATCACACCAACTGCAAATTTTGTCTAAGTCATCTTGTATCCTCCTACAGTTGCTCAACTTCGACACCTTACCATACACCATAGTATCATCAGCGAACAACTACTGATTGCTGCCCACCCTGTCCACCAAATCATTTATGTAAATAGGGAATAATAGAGGTCCTATCACAGTTCCCTGGGGCACTCCTGATGATACCCTTGTCTCTGATGAACACTCACTGTCAAGGACAACCTACAGGTTACCATTACTTAAGAAGTCTTCAAGCCACTCACCTATCTGTCAGCCTATTCCATATCCTCGCACCTTCTTTAACAACTTGCAGTGGTGTACCATGTTAAATGCTTTCTGGAAGTCTAGAAATATGGAATCTGCCTGTTGCTCTTCATCAATAGTTCACAGCATAGCATGTGAGAAAAGGGCACGCTGAGTTTCACAAGAACGATTCTTTCTAAAACCATACTGATTTGTGGATGTAAGAATCTCTCAAGAAAATTTATTATATTCAAACTGAGGAAATGTTCAAGGATTATGCAGCAGTCTGATGTTACGGATATTATTGGTCTGTAATTTAGTAAGCCCACTCTCTTGCTCTTCTTATGTACAAGAGTCACCTGCACTTTTTCCACTCGCTTGGGACTTTGTGCTAGGTGAGAGATTCATGATAAATACAAGCTAAGTAAGATGCCTGTGCTGTAGAGTATTCTTTGAAAAACCGAACTGGGATTCCATCCGGATCTGGCCACTTATCTGTTTTCAATTCTTTCAGTTGTTTCTCTACACTAGGGATACTTATTACTATGTCATCCATATATGAGTCTATTCAGTTGTCAAACAACAGTATGTTTGTACGGTTCTCCTGTGAGAATGATTTCTTGAATGTGAAACTTAAAACTTTGGCTTTCATTTTGCTGTCTCCAACTGCCACTTGAAACTGGTCAACAAACCTTAGACCCACTTAGTGATTTTACACAGGACCAGAATTTTCTTGGGTTCTCTGCCAGCTCTTTTGCTAAGGTATGATGGTTGTAACAGCTGCATGATTGACACATACATCTTTTCACATGCATGAATCTCTACTAACCTTTGCTTGTTGTCATTTGTGAGTTCTCTTTTGAACCAAGAGTGCCACAGCCTCTGCTTCTTCAGCAGTTTCCAGATCCCATTATTAAACCATGGTGGGTCTTTTTTATCCTTAATCCATTTACTAGGAAGGTAATCCTCCAGACAATGACTTACAATCTGCTTAAAATTTGCCCATATTTCCTCTGTGTCCATCTTACTGGAACTAGGTGATGTCAGTTCACTTTCTAAGTGACAAGCTAACAACTGCTGATCTGATCTTTCTAGCAGAAACACTCTCCTAGACTTCTTAACTGATTTATTAACTTTTGTAACCATAGTTGCTATAATGATATCACAATCGCAAATCATCATTTGTATACTGACATTGTCGGTAAGGTCCAGCCTATTTGTAGCTACAAGGTCTCAGACATTTCTATTGAGTGTAAAATGCTGAACTAGTTGCTCAAGATAGTTTTCAGAAAATGTATGCAAAAGTACTTCGCATGACTGCCTGTCTGTACCCCCAGTCCCCCACTGCAGTGAATCCATAAACATCCCAGTCTATACTTGGTAGATTAAAGATGCCTCCAACTAGCAATGCAGGATCTGGGTATTTAATCGCTACTGACCGTAGACCTTTGAATGTCACAGCATAATTGGGTGGCCAGTAAAAACATCCAACAATTAACTTGATATCACCTAGACTTGTTATATGCAAGCAGATAACTTCACTGTCAGACTCAACTTCAACCTCAGTAGGGGCAATGACCTCAATAGAGACTGATGAAAATTCATACCAAAAAATGACTTCTTTCAAGCAAAAATCTGGTCCAAACCAAGACTTGAACCTGTATTTGCTACTTCCACCTTACACCATTTGGCTGTATGAGTACCCTTCCACGTAAGACTGATGACATATACAGATGAGCATATCTGACCAATGTTCAGTGATCAGTTCACATCATTCAATCTTCTACATCTATACTGTGCAAACCACAGTGGAGTGCATGGCAGAGGATACATCAAATTGTATTAGTTATTAGTGTTTCTTCCCGTTCCATTCACATATGGCGCATGGAAAGAACGACTGCTGGAGTGCCTGTGTGTGTGCTGTAATCAATCTAATCTTGTCCTCATGATCCCTGTGTGAACAATTCACAGGAGGTTGTAGTAGGTGCCTAGAATCATCATTTAAAGCTGGTTCTTGAAACTCTGTTAAGTAGTCTTTCTTGGGATAGTTTATGTCTATCTTCAAGAGTCTTCCAGTTCAGTTCCTTCATTATCTCTGTGACACTCTGCCACAGATTCAACAAACCTGTTACCATTCGCACTGCCCTTCTCTGTGTATGTTCAATATCCCCTGTTAATCCTATTTGGTACAGATCCCACACATTTGCACAAAATTATAGATACATCGCACGCATGATTTGTACGCAATCTCCTTTGTAGGCTGATTGCACTTCCTCAGTATTCTACCAATAAACTGAAGCATACCACCCGCTTTGCCCACAGCTGAACCTATGTGATCATTCCATTTCATATCCCCACAAAGTGTGAGCCCCAGGTATTTGTATAAGTTGGCTGATTCCAGTTGTGACTCATTGATATTATAGCCATAGGATACTACATTTTGTTGTTTTGTGAACTACTCAATTCTACATTTCCGAACATTTAAAGCAGTTGCCAATCTTGGCACCACCTTGAAATCTTAAAAAGATCTGACTGACTGACTGTTTATGCAGCTTCTTTCAGACAGTAATGAACTGTAGATGACTGCATCATATACAAAAATTCTGAGAAACTATTATCATTATCTGCAAAGTCATTAATATATAACATAAACAACAAGGGTCCCCGCACACTTCCTGGGGCACACCCAGTGTTACTTCTATATCTGACCCTCCATTCTAGATAACATGACGCATACGCCCTACCAAAATAATGTAGTCAGTTGGAAATGATTTAAAAGTCAGTATTATGTAGGTTTTTAGCAGGGTCGGAAGAGGAACTTGTTGATGGCTATTTACTAATGGTCATTATATTAAAAATACTCCATACTCCCAGGTCTTGTGACATCCCCTTCCCCTAAAAACTATCATATGGCTGCTCTTGTTATTAAGATACTGTTAATAGCGTGAGCTGCTGTCTGTTAATGGTGAAGTTCCACTAAAATTTTTTGACATGTTCTACTTTACCTGAATCCGATGATTTAGATTATGTACTTTATGAGATTAATAAAATGCAATTCACTACCTCATAAAAACTGGAAGACTTATGCAAATCAAAGATACAAATAATTATTGAACTAGAGAACAGTCAAATATTTGACTTGTAGTCGTCACCCACAGTCGACAACACCCACTGCCAACTGATACCTACAGATTATGGCTTGTAGGTACCCTGAGGTGAATGCTACAGAACTGTGTGCTGCCTTTGTAGAAGCAACTGGGGGGACTGCGTCAACCCAGACAATACGTAACCATCTTCACACAATCAGTTGGCCTGTAAGAATCCGTTATAAACAGTACAGCCTACTGACACAGTGATGCACAAAGAAGATGGGCACAAGAAAACCTGGAATCGAATCTGGATCAATAGCATCAGGTTCTCTTCACTGTGAAGAGCAGCATTTGTCAGACACAAGACAATCTTCATAGAAGAGTGCGCCAGGCATGCAGTCTCACAGGTTTGTCTGGGAGAAACATTACTCATGTTTCAGACAAGTGCCACACAGGTATGTCTCACATCTCTCGTCACTATCGAGACTAATTTGAAGGATGCGCATTATTGACATGAGAATCTCTGATAAATTGTTCAGCCCTACTGCAGTAGGCATTTCAGTGAAATGTTGATGTTTTGAGAAGATAATGCACAGTCACACTGTCCACCCCATGATCAACTTCCTGCAGGAGACAGGGATCAGCCACATGGAATAGCCTGCAGTACCTGCTAACATGAAAGTGCCTGATTATGCTGGGGACCAGCTGAAACTTGCAGTACGTCACACAGTGGATGGCCCATGAGGCCCACCTTCAGAGAGAGGGACAGATTTGGGCAGCTACATATGCTGTGCCCAGTGAACAGCATGCCGAAGAGGATCCGAGGGTTTTACAGTGCATGAGATTTAGCAGCGGCGACAGACTGCCATTATTTTGATTATCGTTTTGTCTTTATTTGATAGTAAAGTTGTTTTCGTAGTTTCATATGAGTTATTCTTTCATTTGCTACTCCCCTCTGATCTAAGTTCAAACACATACATAGATATGGAGATGTGCAATACTTTATATGAGCAGTTTATTTTATTTGACTTGATTGTATATGCAATGCTGCTGTATGTATTGGTCAATAATTCAGACACACATTCATCCACAGGGTGTACTGGGCAGGAACAGAGGCTGCTGTATCATGGTTCGGATACATGAATGGTGCCGTGCAGGCTGGGAATGTGGCAGCACTGGAGACTTTATATCAACTAAGACCACAGTGTCTCACAGCTCATGACCTGATACAAGTTCACAGGTGAGTTCAGAACTATATTTTATTTGCAAGCAAGTAACATCATCGTATTTTATCTGTTAATATCAATACGTTCACTATTGAGACATTTACCACCCACTTCAAAACTGGGTTCATGGAGTATAGTTGTAGATGTAGAAGAAGTTGGAGGATCTTCTCTACATAATACTCGTGTTGCACGGTGACCATGGCATTGCCTCCATCCCTGAGAAGACAACACTGCCATAATCTGCTCGCACCTCCTGGTGCTGTACTTTCAACTCCAGAGCTGTTGGGTTTGGGTGGCCATGTCCTGGTCACTTAATGGCATGTATCATGACTAACTTCTGTGAGAGTCCAGAGCTGTCGAACATTTCTGCTTTCAGTAAAAGTAAAGCAGACTCTGACAGATACTCCTTAGTTATTTATACCTTAGCAGCTCTATAAAAGGAGTAGCCCAATTATTTGAAGATAAATGCACAATTCAATCTTCTCTTGACATGCAGTGACTGACTTGTACTGAGTCAGATGTTTAAGCGATCAAATGAACTTCATTAGAAAAATATCAATGTAATTGACATTATTGTCTGTCAGACATTTGGGTCATCATTATTCCTTGAAGCAGCATACAGTGCAGACGTCTCTTCACTGTACTGTACTTTGAGTGAAAATTCTAGCAACATAAATTAGTGTATTCAGTTTTTTATTTACAGTGGTAAGATAAATGACCCACTTCAAATCCTCCTGAATATGTATGCCTAAAGTTTTTGTATGACTGGCATTTTTTCCTTAAATCATGGAAACAGGATTTGCAGGATGGTGGTTTTGCATGATCTGAAATTTAACTGCCTCAGTTTTTTCAGAATTGATGTTGGTCTTGAACCATTGTGCTAAGTTATTCTTAAGCAATGTTGCAGTTTCCTGCAGATTTCCTCACTGTGTCCTTTAGTTAGAATAGTAGTGTCCTGTGGTTCCATCATGTATTTTATCAGCCAAGTCATTTACTTATGGCAGAAATAAGAGAGGTCCCAGCACTGACTGTTATGAGACTTCATACTTGAGTTTTGCTTATTACTGCAAATACTAGACTTTTTTTGTTTTGTTTTTCACTGTCTTCGTATTTTATTTCTGTAATTTAGATATGATTGGACCCACCTTTCCAATTGGCCTCTCAATTCTGTAATACTTGACTTCTGCAAGAGAATTTCATGGCCAATAAGGTCAAAGGCTTCATTAATGTCAAGAAATATTCCAGAGTATCATTCACTGTTTTTAATATTTCATTTAAAAAGGCAAAGATTGCTGACAAAATTGATCTATAATTAGAAATTTCACATTTTGCACCCTCCTTATGCAGATGTGTTATTTTCACAGCTTTAAGATATTCAGAAATCACCAGTCTTAAATGATGAATTTATTGTATCTGCTAGTGGTTCCACAATAACTGTTGCACTAGCTTTGATGGCAGTACCTGGTATCTCATCAGCACCCACAGAATATTTATTAGGCAATCTTTTAATGATTGTAACACTTCCGCAGCTGTCACTGAATACATGAATATTGTATTTGCATGAATTTTTTGATCTGACTGTACTCTCTTACTGTCTGGCTATTTGTCAACTGCTGTGCTATGTTTGAGAAATGATGGTTGAAAGCACTAGCCACTTGTCTGGGTTCAGTTAGCTTATTGTTATTCATAATTAGCTCCATATTACTGTGGTTAATGGACTTTGCATTCCGTTCTCTTCTTATAATTTGCCGGGTTACTTTGGTTTTATTCTTGGAATTATGCATTATTTTATCATCAGCTAGGTTACTTTGGTTTTATTCTTGGAATTACACATTATTTTGTTATTTTATAGTATTTTTTCCTTGTGAATTAACTTGTCTTAGTATTTGTTTATATCTTTTGAAATAGGTAGTAAAATCAGGATTAGTAGTTTCCTTGGAGTACTCATACTCACTACCTCCTCTTATTTTGACATGTTATCCTAATCCCTTTTGTAATCCACCTATTTGTTTTTGAATAGAGTTCAATGTTGTTTTTTTCTTCAGAAAAGCTATTTAAAAAATAATTAAACATGGTCATAAACTTATCATATTTTTCATTGGTATCATTACAGTTGCATATATCATTCCAAATTTCATCCTTCAGAAGGACACAGTTTTTGAATCGAAATTCCTTACAGTACGACTTATTCCATTGAGTTTTGAGTTTCCTAAAGCATTCATTGTAATTTAAGCATAGTGATCATTAGAACCTGCATTTACCACTTATATGTTATAGGCAGATCTGCATGTTTTTGTCACATTCTGGTCAATGATAAAAGCAGAGGTTGTTGTTTCTTGAGTTGGTTAAGCTACAGTTGAGCTTATGTTGAATGATTGTAATAAATTTATATCATCATCTTTGAATTTATTGGATTTTTAGATATCAATATTGAAGCCACCACATACGATTATATTTTCCTTGGGAGAGTGAATTTCTTCCTAAGGTTCCTCCATGTCTTTACAAATGATGGAGAACAGCCATCAGCTGTCCTTCCCTTTCAGGCTTTATAAAAGAATCTAGATTTCAGCTGGTAACTAGCCATTATCAGTACAGTATTTCCGAGTCTTAACACATGTCCTACTATATCAGTCCCCTGTTGTTCAGGCTTCTGTCACAGTTCATTCAAGACTCTTGTCTTAAGTCTTGAAGGAACTGTGACAGGAGCCTGAACAACAGGGGATTGGCATACTAGGACAGGTGTTAAAACTCTGAAATAATGGCTAGTTACCAGCCGAAATCTAGATTTGCTCTAATAAAATGTGAAAGGAAAGGACAGCAGATCATTTTGAAAGCCATATCACAGTCATTGACTGCATTCCAGATTCCTAACGGAAGTTTACTTGATGTTCCTCCATTATGAAACAATTTTTTCCCCAGCTGATGACCTTAACATGCAAATAATAATTGTATTTTGCCTTGGTAATTCAACTCGAGAGAGTTATATATCTTTTTCATTAGACAGATCATGATATTTAGTTATACTGTTGAAATCAGTATTTTCTTCAACATATGATGGGCACCCAAAAGAAACCAAATTTATGTTGTTGTTTTTTTTAACTTATTTATTTACTGTTTAAGCACAAACCTTCAATCCCCTTCAAAGTATCCTCCACATGCACCAACACACTTGCTAATCTTTCATTTCATTTTTCAAAACATTGTATAAATTCATATGTTGTTATGCTTGACAGTGCCTCTGTCATGTTGTCTTCATCTCAGCAACATCAGCAAAACATTTTCTTTGATGTCTCTTTTCGTTCCAGGAAACAAAAAAAGTTGCATGGGGCAAGGTTGTATGATTATGGGGGATGAGGAACAGGGGTCATACAATTTTTGGTCAAGAACTATTGCAAAGACAGGGCTGTGTGAGCAGGGGCATTGTTAGTATGCAAAAATTCAGTCACCCAACTGAAAATCAGCCATCCAACTGCCGCAAATCAAGCTGCACTATCTTCTCAAAATTTCCAAGTAGAAAGCCTGGTTAACTGTCTGGCCCTGCAGGAGAAAGTCTCAATGTATGACTCCTCTCCTATCAAAAAGGCAAATCAGATGTGTCTTAATGTTTGATTTCACCCAACGAGCTTTCTTGGGCTGAGCCAAACTTTCTAAGGCTTACACTGGCTTGATTATTGCTTTGATTCAGGATTGTAAGCACAGCACCAAGGTTTGTCACCTATGATAAATTTTGAAAAAACATTTCGGCACTCTTCTTAACAAAGCACAGCATCCTTCCATGTGACTTTATTTTTGTTCATCAGTCAGCAGTCGTGGCACGAATCTGGCAGCCACCCTTTTCGTTCCCAAATATTGTCACAATTACTGCTTTGAACTCCTACCTACAGAAAGTGCTTTTCTTGTTGATTTAAATGAAAGTTTGTGGTCCTGGGGGGCTGCACTGCCAAGTCATTCCCAACAGCTCCACAATTTCTTCAGTGGTCCATCACTGGTGACTGCATGAATGTTTTCAACATTTTCATGTGTTTGGGCTGTGGAAAGATGACCACAATGAGGTTTGTCATCAACAGACATTTCATTATTTTTGAAATAGGAAAACAACTCAAACACTTGAGCTTTCCCCATAGCATCATCCTTATACATCATTTTAACATTTCAAGAGTCTGTGTTCCCCTTTTTCTGAGTAAAAATTTCACCACTACACAATGTTCACAAAAATCAGGTATAGCACAAACGACAATCACCCAAAACAGTTGTCATTGTATAAATTCATATGTTGTAATACCTGACAGCTCCTAGTTCATTTTTTCTTCATCTCAGGAAAATCAGCAAAACATTTTCTTTGATGTCTCTTTTCATTCTAGGAAACAAACACAAGTTGCATGGGGCAAGGTTGTATGATTATGGGGGATGAGGAATAGGGGTCATACAATTTTTGGTCAAGACCTATTGCAAAGACAGGCCCGTGTGAGCAGGAGCATTGTTATTACAGAAAAATCAGTCACCCAACTGAAAATCAGCCATCCAACTGCCACAAATCAGACTGCTTCCACCCTGCCAAAGCTGGCCCTGACCTCCTTCAGCGACAGAATTTGGCTTACTGGATGTGTATGTTCCTAATGACAACACACAGTACTACAATATCTCTGCTCACCAAAAATGTGGTTTGGTTTCTTTTGGGTACCCCCTCATATGTACAAGAACCCCCATGACTAGATATTTTCATACAAAACGTGCTTGCAAATTTTAACTGAGGCAGATATGTTAGCTCTAACATATATTGTTTAAGGCAGTGTTTACCGAATAGGGCAGTTTTCTTGCTTGACCACATACCTCACTTTTTGCACTACTGTCTCTAGTGGGAAAAAATCCTCATTTTTTCCAGGAACAACATTGTTGGTGTTTTAACTTGAGGCTTATTGGCTTATTGGATGTGAGATTCTGCCTTTCTTCTGTTGGGATGCTGCCAATTTGCATTTTATTACAGTCCTTTTTCAATAAGATGATGATATCCTACTTCCCACTAACACAAAATTCATCAAGCTTGTTCATTTACATTCTTCTATTATACAGGAGTTTCCAGTCAGTCAACTAACTTTAATCAGAATCATTACTGATAGAAAAATGTAAAATGTCATTCTCTCTCATTGCTGTGCTGCATCTGATGTGAGTTCTATGCCAACTTTTTCTATTTGCACTGGTCAAACCTGATATACCAGTTTACGTGTTGCTGTAAAGTTTAACTTCTGCCCGGTAGTTTCACCATCAACTTGTCAATCTGTTTCTCAGAGATATTGTCCTCTTACTGTAGCTTTCTGCCCACAGGCTCAAATTTTTATGAACTGATGCTTTCTCTTCCAATGATTCTGCCTAGGCATATAATACATGCTAGAGCCATTTCTAATTCTCAAAATCATGAATGGCTGAAATAACTGATGAAGAGGCAGAAGTCTGGACAACAGTGTTTAGCTATCTGTGGGTGTACTGGATCCTTTCCATTACCTTTGCTAAGCTTTCTTGGTGTTCGTCCCTCTTAGCTGCAGCTGAGTTGCAATGGTTGAGGGTGGTGAAGACTAAAGTGACATTTGCATCTGAGGTTGACTGCATGAGCAACAAGCATACAACTTCTCTCCACACTGCTGATTCATGAGGTAGTTTCAGGTACATCACTGGTTTTTCATATCTTTTGTCACAATATTTCAATATCAATCACTGTCATCGACCTGTGCTCATTTGTGTGCTCTTTATATTTGCTGGTTATTCCCTCCCTTTTCTTTTTTGCAGTCACTATCAACTTCCAGGTGCTCCTGGACCGTCCAAGGTGCTCTGTATGACATCCAATACACCAGTCAGCAGCTGTCGCCTAGGTGGTTTTGTTCCAAGATGATTTTCTTGTGTGACCTTGCCTCTGTCCTTTCTTTAATTTTAAGGCAGGGTTCCAGCCTTTTCTGAGCTTTGAGGAAGATTCTCTGGTAATAAGGCTTCTGGCTTAGCTTATCCCAATTGCACCTCTAATAACGTTGTTCGAGAACCTAGGCACCTGAGGGAGGATTTCTCTTGCACCATAACTGTGATTTGTCCAAGCTCTAGAGAGTGTTCAATGGCTTGCTTCATTGCACCATTTAAGTGTGGCATTTATGCTCCAAGTTTTGCACCTCTTTAAGTCTTAGTTGTTTGATGTGATAAATTTCACTGACTAAGGAAGGTGCAAGTAATGGGCTTAAGCATGCCTAAGAGTTTTGGAGTCGGTTGCTTGTATTGTCCAATGGGAATAAGAGTTAGAAAAGCTCTTTAATTAATGTAAAAATGAAGATATACAAACAAATCCACAGTACAACTGCAGGCATCCGCATGTCTTTCATTGCTATCTACGATCCTAACTTTTTTCGGCATCATGTTCATAGTGATATCATCATGCTATAGATCCAGGACCAAAATGCACAATAATTCTCCCACAGCCTCGACACCATCTCTCGTTTTGCCCTCAGTTGGTCCTCCTCCTCCTCCTCCTCAGCCCAGCTTTCCACCTTCCTCAACCTCTCTGATGGCTCCATAAAAACTAGTGTCTATATCAAGTTCACTGGCAATAGTTCCTCCATTTTCATAGCTGTTATTCCTTTCACACTAAAAAGTTTCTTCCACACAGTCTGGCCACCAGGCAGTGGCACATCTGTAGTAAAGTGCAATCCCTTGTCCAGTATAGAAAAGATGTTACTAAGGCCTTCACAGAGACAGGTACAACCCCCCAAACCCAGTGCACAAGCAGATCTCCCATACATATGCGCATGCAACCCTAACACTGCAACCATTCCTACAAACCACCTGGAAAGGGGCACCCTCTCAGTACCCTATATCACCCCAGCTCAGAACAAGGTAAACAAATGAGGAACATCTGGCCATAATTGTCACCTTTTCCAAAGTGGTATTCCACTGCCCAACCAATTTAGAAAATATCAAACAAATGGCACACCTTCTTCCAACCTCTTGCAATATGAGCCATATCCTTGTGGAAGAGCCAGGTGCAAAATCTGCCTTACGTACCCAATCAGTATATCCTAGTCAAATTCCATTGCAGCTTTTCCTCCATATCAGAAACAGTGCACCTGTGAAAGCAGTCACATCATTTACTGATTCTGCTGTAATTTCTGCAGAGTTTCTTATATGGGCAAGACCACTAAACACCAGTCCCCTCAAACTGTGGCCACAAGCAGGAGGACTGTGGCCTCATCTCTCCACTAGCTCCAGCTCTGAAACCACCTCCACCACTCACTGACCTGCATAGCCACATCTCTTCTCTGTAGTCATCTTCTTCCTCTGTTCTATATCCACCTCCTGATCCATTCCTCCATTTCACTGTATGCCGTGCACAGCTTCCCTGCCTGGGACAAAAACAAGCTCACTAGTGCCACATTCCCGTTGTGTGCACTCCTGTCCTCTCTTCCCAGCTGACAGCCCTGCTTCCCCAACACTCCCTCCCATTCCTCATCTCCTTTCTTCCCTCGCCCACTCAACCCGACATGACCCCTCACTCCAGTCGGCATGCAAAGCAGGCACACTTTAGTCACTCGGGACAATGCAGCCCTACAGTTTGCATGTGAACTCTGTAGCTCTGGATTCATCAACTATACACTGAGTTATTACCTTAAATAATTTACTTGTGATTTACACAGTTAAATGCCTTTGACAGGTCATAGAATATGCTAGCAGCCTCCAGTTTATTGTCTAGCAAATTAAGCACATTATTGCTGTTTGTGTTAATAGTCTTCTTAGTTTCAGAACTGTTTAGAAATCTGAGCTGTGACTTTGACAATATATTATTTATAGTAAGATAGTTAAGAAGTCCCTACTCTATTACCTTTTGTAAAAATTTGGAGAATTCTGGCAAAGCCGAAAATGGACAGTAGTTTGCGGTATTTCTTTATCCGTATTCTTATACAGAAAATCAATTTCGGGAAATTTTCCAGTGATAAATGACTAACTACACAAATAACGTAATATACTGCTTTGCAACACTCGAGGATGAGGTAACATAACATATTAACAACTCAGTGGATATAAAAGAAAGTGCAGGAGCTTATTGCCAGATGTCTCCCAGAATCCTGGACATCGCATGACGTGAGGTCAGTGTGACTATAGCACCAAGTGGGGCTGGCCCTCAGACACGAACCAGGTGAAGGAGTCAGAAAAGACTGTGAATGTCAATAGCTGAGCAGGTACAGTGCACTGTGATGGTATTCATTACAACATGATCCAGAGACAACATTTGCATGACTTCACATTGGGTACAATCATCAGGAAACTGGAAGACGAATGAAGTATGATGAATGTAACCTTGGAGTGCTGATCACAGCATTGTTTCATGCTCATGGGAAGTGTTCTGAATCACAAGCACTGCCACCCGAAGGAGAGGAGTTGGTTGAGCACAGTCAACTACAGCAGCAGATGACCGCTGCATTGTGCAACAGGAAAGAAAGGCCTCACATCAAACAGCAGTTGTAGTTGCAACCACATTTAACAGGCATGCAATCTCATGTTCCACAGTGACATGGTGGCTGCATGGGGTGATCTCTCTGCCTGATGACCAGTACATTGTGTTCTGCCACCATCCACTGCAACATTTGCGATGGTGCCAGGAGTGTAGGGAGTGGACCAGCGAGGAGTAGGGTCATATGCTCTTCTCAGATGAGAGCAGATTGAGTCTGAGTAATGATTCTGCATGTACACTCTTATGGCAAGAGGTGGGGATACATAAGGCACCCAGGAACATAGTGGAACAAGATCATTTTGGTGATCCATGTGGTATGGTGCAGGGAGTCATAATGTTCCATGGTAGTACTGACCTCAAAGTGGTACACTCATTCTATCAACATTTCTGTGACATTGTACTCCTTCCCCATGTGTGTGTTTTCATGTGAGCATTCGGTCCAGAATACATTTTTAGGAGCTCTTGGAATGAGAGGATATTCATATTCAGTGAATGGACTCATCTGCCACCCAAACTTAAATACCATCCAGCACTGTGGGATGCATTGGGGAGACACATTGCAGTGTGTCCACATGCATCAATGACCATCCAGCAGTTGTTAATGGTGTGGTGAAGGAATGGAACGCCCTACCACAATAACTACTTACCAATCTCATGGCCAGCATGGGAGCACATAGCAAAGCAAAGCACGCACTGCCGTCTATGCTTCCATATTAAGTGCCATGACATTTTGCAATGTCCAGAGGCACATCAGAAATCACGTGATGCCTCTGAACAAAAATGCCATTTGTTTGTCTTATTGCATATTTATTTCAGTTACTTTCTGTACCGTACTTCAGCAGTTCTTTCCATGTACGTTCAAAGTTTTGTCGAGCTATTTTACTTGGTTGTGACAAATCATGCAGAATTTACTTTTGGCCTTAAATATGCACACCAGTGTACATTACCACATGCAGTGGAGAATTCTTTAATTAACTGTGGTGATTTTTTATCACAACCACTAAAAGTTTCAATTTTATGGTGGACATTATTTTTCTGGTGTATTGTGGGTCGTATTCTTATTACTGAAGTTATCAATAATGGCTGGTCTGGCATATTCCTTGGTGGAATCTACTGAACTTAACTCCACATTTTCCGTAGCAGTTATGAAATGCTTGTTAAAATGTTTTATACCACAGCATCAATGTTATTGTTTACTCTTGAAGCTATCTTCTGCTCCTAATCCCTTCTTTCACATCTCCTCCTTCACTTAATCTCGTATTGCCTTGATTTTGTTAGCTGATGTGACTATCATTTTTCTTATAATGCATTTGCTATGATGTCTATATTACCATCTTTAATATTTTGCATTCTGCCTTATAATAAGCTGTAGCATCAACTTCAGAACACTTGCTGAGTGACAGTTTCCTTTTTGACTTACAATATACCTATATTCCTTCAGCAATCCCCGGTTTTTTTGTAGATTTGGGTCTAAATCTGGGTTACTTTTGGAGGAAAACAGCTTTCAAATAAAGTAAAGGCTTTATCAATAAATGTGTTGTATTTTTCTTACATCTACAGAAATAAGTAGTTCTTTAATTTTATTCCTCTGTCCTTAAATATTCTGATGCAGAATGAATAGCTCGCATTTCACACTGACTGAGATACAAGGTGTCTGACAAGGAATGGTCAGTGTTTAGGGATATGACATGAACAGTTATTCTAAGCAAAAATGCCCAGTAAACATGTGTTCTAAAATGTATACCTTAACAGCTTTGAGCACTTGTTCAGCAGTGAGTATGCATTTTAGAGCATTGTTGTTTTAGTCCATACCACCACCTCTCAAATTATGGAAAGCAAAGAATTTGCAGTAGTAGAGATTTGTTTCACAGTACTGAAGATTAAGCAATGCTCATAGCTCTTAAGGTATGCATTTTAGAGCCTATGTTTACTAGACTTTTTTGCCTCAAATGATTGTTCCTGTCATAAGGCTGAATACTGACCATTTCTCTTGGGACATCTTGTATAACTGGGTGGAAAAAAAATTTCTGGCAGTTGCCAAAAATTATCAACTAACAGATCTTTGTACTAATGTCCTTCCTACTGTAAACAAGATGCTGCTCTGACACTTCTAACCACTGGTATTTTACCACTCATAACAGAGCCTCCTAACAAGAGAGACATCCCCTGCGGTGGGATTGACTTTTTGAAACCAACTATTCATTGATGTAGGTTAAGGTCCCAATATCACACCCTATAGCTATTCATCCTCAGTCCACCCTCTTTTGCGAATAATAAACAAAAATTTTCAGAAGTTCACATGGTGCTCTGAAACTTTCAAAAAGTAATTATACAGACTATTTGCAGAGCATAATGGTTAAGGTACAGTCCTCACATGAGGAAGGTTGTGGGTTCGAATTTCATTAGATACTTTGAAACTTTTATTTTTAAATCTTTATCAAAATGGCCTTGACCATTTCTTTTATTCAGTTAACTGGTTTAAATGTAACTTTTTTATTTCTGTTCCTTTGTCACATCATATTAATCAGTTTTTTCTGCTTGGTTTCTGTGTTCATGTGATTTTAATTATTTTTACGTATTAACTTCAATTTAGTTACTTCCGTTTTATCAGTCTGTTTTCATCCATGTGACTACATTCATTATTTCTATTTCTCATTTTTCTCGAATTTCATTTTACTTATAACCTCTTCTTTCATTTATATCTCCATCTGCATTATTTTGTCCATAGTGTAATATGAATTTGTGTTTTAAATGTTAGTATGATGATAACCATCCAAAAAAATGAATGTCTTTATAACAGAAAAATACACGTTCGACATCATTGCACAGACAGTATAGATAGATTACCTTATCTTTTGTTTTTTAACCAACAGATTGGTATTTTCAAAAGTTTAAATATTATGACAGATAAATAAATAATTAAATTCACATGCACAATAATTATAAGTGGAAAAAGGAGGATACGAAGAAGAATACAAGAGCAACTGATAAACTTAACACGGTGATTAAAATTATGTGCTAAATGAATACAACTAAAAAAATTAATTTTAACCAATTAACTGAATGACAGTAATGATCAAAGTCATTCTGATAAAGATTTAAAAGCAAAGAATTTCAAAGCACCTAATGAGATTGGAGTACCTTCACAATACTATGCAACCATTCTGTTTAATATTTCTACTTTCAAGCTGTAGAACGTCACACAAAATTCTGAATTTTTTTCATCAATTACTTGCAGATGAAGGCCCACCAGCATGAATGGCTGCAGGGTTTTATGCTGAGACCTTTAACTACATCACTGTACGGATGATTTCAAAAAGTAGATCCCACTACTCGGAACTAACCTTATAAGATAAATTGTTGTCTGAATTATACAACAATCTGTGAAGCAATCTTCTTGTGTTTCAAGGATTAGAACTGCATTGCAGACAGAAGGCCAGCAGAGTTACAAGGAACAGTGATTCAAAGCAATTTTACACGGTGATAACACTTTAGTTTGATGCAAGGAACTGCCACAAAGGTTTGACTGCCATGATAAAAATAAAAGAGGGTTCCACAATTAAGCTTTTGTTTGTTGGCAGTCCCATTACGCTCCAACAGCCCCACTTCACAGTATCGCAGCTCGCCACTAGAGCAGCCAAAACAAAATGGCAAAGCCTACCTCCAGTCTGTCATTGTGCTCCCACTTTGTTTTGGCTGCTCTAGCAATGTGCTGCGGTACTGTGTTGTGGGGCTTTTGGTGTGTAATGGGATTTCAGGTACTTCCTGCCAACAAACAGTAGCTTAATTATGGACCCTTCTTTTATTTTCATGGTGATAGTCAAAACTTTATGCTCATCTCTCACACAAGTTGAAACAATTATGGTATTTTTTACTCAACCTTTAGATTTTAAGATTACTGTCCTGTCAGAATGGTGCCTCTAAGACTTCCTTTCTTCCCAAGTCCGATTGGTGATTGTTGGATGCTCTAAGTGAAGTTTTAAATAACTGTACACATCATCTTCAAAGTGGATATTCAAGGTGTGCATATTTATTGTTACTGTTCTCGGTTGACAATGAGCAGCTGTTATATATTAAGCTTCATACTGACATCAAAAAAGTTGTGTAAATTCACAAAAACTTTGAAAGTCTGACTTACACAGACAAATGGCAGCAATACACAGTTCATACTCAATTCACGTTTCTCAATGTCGATATTGAGCAGTCTGTTTGGACTGTATGTAACAACTACATAACACATAATGACTAATTACACACATTTAACTGCATACTACTCTGCAGTTCACCCAGATTCACTGGCAGAATTTTACACGACAAATTCCTAGGATCAACTGGCTGTGGCTTTGCATGCAATGCCTCTTAAAAAATTCATGTAGCACAGTTGTCACAAAATGCTACAATAAGCCAGATATGGATCAAGGATGTACCACCAAAAAGCAAGCAAATGTTATACCAAGCATGTTAAGCTCCATTACTCCCACATGCATCAGAAATGTGTGTAATGAAGAAAACACAGTTAGCACTGTACAGGCGTGTGATATAAAATTTCAGATAAACAGGATATCACTTACTAGAATAGATAAGAGTATTAAATGAGTTGTTGACAGAAATAATGAAAGAGAAGCTCACACAGAGACCATACAAAAGGCAAGATTAAGGTAGTACGCGCAAGTTACAAGAATGGGAGTCGGAGGAATACTGAGACAGGACCGTGAAATGATAGAAAGAGACAAGAGACCCATAGGGTGACACACACACACACACACACACACACACACACAGAGAGAGAGAGAGAGAGAGAGAGAGAGAGAGAGAGAGATGGGTGGTTGAAATGACAGAATGGATGAAGAAGAGAGGAGATGACTGGGACTGAGAAGAGTGGGATATGTGAAAAGAGGAAAGGAACTGCTGAAAAGGTTTGTGTTTTAAACAGACCCAACCAGGGGCTGCAAGCTAGAAACATAAAAGCCCTGAAAAGTGTACATACATGAATTAGGCAGATAAATTACTGCAATTAGCTACTGGTTAATTGCTCTAAAATTCGTATAATAATTGTTCCAATTTATGAAGCAGAAGTCTGAGCTTGCATTAGTATTTACAAAGGACCACTAAGATTTTCTTAGTGTCAAATTTTCTAATTGAAATCTTTCATTAGCTAACAAGTTATTCTGGTAAAATTGTAAAAAACTAGATTTTTGAAAGGACAGATTCTAAGATTTGAACATTCTGGAATCTGACCATATTGAATGAAGATAACATCTGTCTGTTTTGCATTTAGAATTCTCTCCCATTGTGTTGATCTGCAGATGGGATCACTAGCACACTTTCACTAAATGCTGTCCCATAGCATAATATTCTGGGGCAACACAGCTAAGGTGAAAAGTCTATTTAATCTACAGAAGTGTGCAGTAAGAATATTATGTGAAATTGATAATCAAAGATCTCGCAGAAGCCTCCTCAAAGACTTGAAGGTTCTCCCATTTATACTTACTCCTTTATGGCATTTGTGGTTAGTAATAATGCTATTTGCTATCAGTGTCAAGTTACAAAAACTGAGTGTAAATGCAAAAAGGACCAGGAGATTACAACAATTAAAAATGACTCCTTGTAATAGTAAATGTGACAATATATTATTGGCAGCTATGAAAAAGGCAGGCAGTTTTGGGTAAAAGGCTCTTATGAATAAATAAAGGAAATAATATGGTAAGCAATGAATGTGAGGCCTCATTGTGAGACTTTCACCCTTGTAACTGCCACGGCAAAGGATGATCTTCTTCTGATGAATTCCTGTTACAGAAAATCCAAAAAAATGAACCATATCAAAGCCCTGGTTTATTTCCGCATTTGTCTATGTATGAGGTATCAGGTACAGCTCAATTTGGATTGTCCAGCCTTTGCAAAATATGAACACACTGAGACTGGAGGTTTACTGCAGCAAAATATTTATTGCAGCAATTGTATTTTGCAAACAAGGTGAACACAGAAAGCAGAAATTGTTATCATCTGTTGAGTACTGATCAGAACATAAACTCTGAAATAAATCATTCTCGAATGTACACATATTTGAGAGGAAGTCAGTGAGCTATTGCTATTGTAGCTTGAAGTGACAGAATCAAGAACAGAACATAAAACATAGAACATACAAACATATAAAAAATCACAGCAAGGAATAAACAATACACAGAGACGTAAAACTTGTTTGAAAATACAGCACCCCTGGCACCTGGCATGGAAGCTGCTTCACAGTTGTGATTCACTCGTTATCATGCACATGTTACACTACACAACTAAACGCATGAGCATCACTGGTTGGCGTGACCTCGACTGTCAACCACAGCAACAATATGCACATTTGTAGGAACCACCACATCAGCCCCCACAGTGGAAGTCAAGTCTTGTTACAGAACTGGGCAGGAAAATGTATGTGTCAGCTGGAACGGATCGTGTGTGTTTGTCTTTGGACTGCTTCAGCCAGTTGTTACCCCTGCGGCAGAGATTGTGGCACTGGTATTGGAAGATGCTGAAGTCTTGGTGCTGTGGATGCTGGCTCTTCCTTGAAAATGTACACCAGTTTGACATGGTTGATGGCAATGGTTGTGGGCTTTCTGCTTACTATGATGCCCAGCATCTGTGTACTTCTTTGTAGAACACAGTATGGGCCAGAGGACAGCAGTGGCAGTGGTGGTTTGACACTGCCTGTCTGGAACATCACGAGCAGTACAGGGCATGTAAGTGGTTGTTATACCATGTTTGGAGGCTGCGGGAAGTAGTATTTGAGTGATAGGTTATTGCCAAAGGAATTCCAGTTGGCCTTGGGTTGCTGATTGGTGTGGGGTGGCTTTGACAAATTCTCTGAGAAGATGGTTAAAAAAAAAAAAAAAAAGTGGTGCAAATGGCTCTGAGCACTATGGGACTTAACATCTGAGGTCATCAGTCCCCTAGAACTTAGGACTACTTAAACGTAACTAACCTAAGGACATCACACACATCCATGCCCAAGGCAGGATACGAATCTGAGAAGATGCAATGATTCATAATTGACCAGTTCTCCAACCAAGGAGTCCAAGTCCTGTTTACATGTCATTCGTAAGCCTATGAGGATTGATAGGGCACAAATCCATGAAGTTCTGTGGCGCATTAGCACCGCCTTCAGGGAACTATGCCATCTTTCAATCATTCCATTACTTTCGGGGTGGTAGCTGGTAGTCCTCTGATGTACATACCCACAGAACCTTGTCAGCTGGGCAAATAAATCTGATCTGAACTGCCAACCACAGTCAGTAGCTATGTGTAGCAGGTAGCCAAATGCAACTAGCCAAGTTAATGTGAATGCAGAGACCAAAGTTTCCATGGTAATGTTGTGCACCAGTGTTGTGTCCGGCCAGCACATAAAACAATCATAGTGAACAGATATCACTAGCCGTTTGGCAGAGGAAGTGGTCCTTCCTTGTCGAGGTACACATGTGCAAAATGAGAGGCTACATCTGGAAAATCACCGATGGTCGCATGCCCATGATGGAATACTTTACAGCATTGACATTGGAGGCATGTCCGTCTCCACTCTCATCAATCTCTCTCCTTGCCTGGCCAGATGAAACATTGTGACACTAGGTAAAAAGTCAAGTGGGCTCCAAGGTGGCACAGATTGTTGCTGCCGAAATGTAGGTGGTAGGAATGGTCATGGGCTTCCCTGTGAAACATCACGATACAATTGAACCTCTTCACCAGCAACGATGACCAGTTTGACTAGTTGCAACTGTAAATCGGTCAATGAAGATCTGGAGCTCATGATTGTTCTGCTGTGCCTTGGTGAGTTCTGAAAAGTCTATCGGTCGTGACACACTGCTGATACTCAAAAGGCAGTTGGCCACCACACTGTCAGTGTCGGCAATGTGCTTTATGTCTGTGCTAAATTGACTGATAAATTCTGGATGGTTGTACTGGTGGGGAGAGCAGTTGATGCTGTTCTGCTTGAGAGTGTAGGTTAGTGGCTTGTGATCCATGTAGATCATGAAAATCCTTGCTTCTGTGCACAAGGGAGTCATCACCTTCAAACCTTGTTCCACGAAGAGAGTCTTTCAGTTTCCCAAAGAGATGATAGTCACATGAAGACAGGTCGGGACTGTAAGGTGGGTGTTTCAGTGTTGTCCATCCAAGTTTTGTGATCACTTCCATGGTTGAAACTTCCTGGCAGATTAAAACTGTGTGCCCGACCGAGACTCGAACTTGGGACCTTTGCCTTTCGCGGGCAAGTGCTCTACCATCTGAGCTACCGAAGCACGACTAACGCCCGGTACTCACAGCTTTACTTCTGCCAGTATCTCGTCTCCTACCTTCCAAACTTCATATCAGCGCACACTCCACTGCAGAGTGAAAATCTCATTCTGGAAACTTCCATGGTTTTTTGACTGACATGTGGCCGTGCATTGTCGTGCAACAGCAAAACAGCCTGCTTTTGCCGACTCACAAGGGGCGGCCGCCAATTGTGAAATTCAGATTCGATTCATACTGCGCACAATAAAAGCTCATGGCCGGGGGTGTAATGTGGCAAAGCACCAAGATGCACTTCTCAGCCGTTGTCGAGAAAATCGATAGTTAAAAGAAACCGTTGCGGTGAAATACTCTCTACACTTAATAATTTTCTGCAGCGTCGTGGCGCAGCGGTAAGCGTTCGGGTTCGTAATCCCAAGGTCGTCGGATCGAATCTCGCGTGCTGCTGCAAACGTCGTCGAACTGTTCGTGTAGATGGTTGTTGTCTTGCAAACGTCCCCATCTGTTGATTCAGGGATCGAGACGTGGCTGCACGATCCGTTACAGCCATGCGGATAAGATGCCTGTCATATATATACTTGAAATAAATCCAATCCATTGTCCACCACCAATTGTCTTCTCCGATTTTTGCCGATATGATACGATACGCATGGTATGCATCAAACCTGACGAACGATAGAACAATTTTTCAGAATGTCAATCAGGTGTGTTTCCCAACAGAAAATTTAAAAAACAATTGTTCTTGTAAAAACGCATCGTTTATCAGATGTGCTCGATGTCGTGCTGTTTTCTGCTTCCCATGTTTCTATGATAACTATCACTCTGGTTCGTGCAATACTCCAGCTACTGCCGGTCACTAATCGTTAATTATGTGCGAGTGTGTACCGCACTTATCAATAAATTGTATCCATTTGTATATTATTTGTGATATTGTGTTTTATTTCAAGTTTTATTTTTCCACGACAAACGACTTTCAACAACTTATTATATGCATAATTGTTGCAACTGATTGCCGGGAATTGTATGTGTGTGTGTGTGTATACATTTGAATTACAAAAAAACAAATAATAAAAAAAAGTTGCATGGCGTGGGATTCGATCCGGCGACCTTCAGATCACGAACCCGAGTGGTTACCGCTGCGCCACGACGCTGCAGAAAACTATTAATCGTCGAGAGTATTTCACCGCAACGGTTTCTTTTAACTGTCGATTTTCTCGAACAACGGCTGAGAAGTGCATCTTGGTGCTTTGCCACATTACACCTCTGGCCATGAGCTTTTATTGTGCGTAGTATGAATCGAATCTGAATTTCACAATTGGCGGCCTCCCCTTGTCAGTCGAGCTTGAAGTTTCTTCAGTGTCATCACATATGCATCAGAATTTATCGTGGTTCCACTTGGCATGATGCCCACAAGCAATAGTACTTCGGAATCGAAAAACACTGTAGCCATAACTTTTCCAGCAGAAGGTGTGGTTTTCAATTTTTTTTTTATCACCTGTCATAATTCTTCCAAGAAATTCATCTCCACCATTCTCATACTGTTCCAAAAGTTCACTGCATACCGTTTTTCTTGTTTCTTTGTAAGCCACTGTCAACAACCTGGGAACCCACCCGGCACAAACCTTTTTTACCGCCAATACTTTCAGTATCCTGCAAACACTTCCTTCCCCTATCCCAACATAGCGTGACAATTCGTTCACTGTGATGCATTTGTCAGCAGTCACCAATTTGTTAACTCTCTGTACATTGTCTTGAGTGGCAATTAAGGACAATTCTCAATATTGCCGTGCCCACTTTCATCATGTAACCTGCTTGCCCACCAACGAACTGTACTGCGACCGACAGAAGCATCTCCACACACCTTTTTCAACCTCTTCTGGATGTTTCCCACTGTCTCATTTTCACAGCACAGGAATTCTATGACAGCACGTTGCTTCTGACAAACGTCAAGTGTAGCAGCCATCTTGAAGACATGCTGTGATGGCGCCACTCACGGGAACAGGTTGAACCAAGTTTGAAAACAAGCAGGAAGGATGTATCTACATACCATAAGACTTTCACACATGCAGAATGAAATCTGTATTTTTACAAAAATAGTGTGCATTTCTTTTGGAGCGACCCTCATATTTGCTCCACTTCCATAGTGATGTGACAGTTTGTGCAACGAGTACCCATGTGGTTGCCATGAATCATTTGACTACTGTTGCAGTACTGCACTGATAACAGTTTGGCTTGTGTCTACCACTAATGCCAAAGGTGCATCCAGCTTATTAGAGTACACGAGGATTGCTGTGTGTGTGCCAAACACTTTTTGCGGCCTCTAAAATGGAGCACACTGTTTTTCCTTCTACTGCACTGGTGTCCCAATCCGAACTTTTAGACTAATAAGTACTGTGCTCAATGGTTCTTGAAGTTCTTCTGTACGAGGTAGACAGCAGTAGAAGTTTAACACTCCTAAAAAGTGGTGTAACTCCTTGAGTGTGGTCAGTTGCGATTTGTGTAGAATTATTTCGACCTTCTCAGTTAGTGGTAGGGAGCCTGCAGATGATGTCAGGTGGCCTAGGAATGTGACCTCAGGTTGCCCAAACACACTCTTGGCTGTATTTAATACCACACCAAACTGCTCCAGACATTTACGTACCTCTTGAAGAATCCCTGGTGGTCAAATACACAAGCACATTGTCTAAACAGGTGAAGCAAAACAGCTCTCCCCACAGAATGGAAGCGATGAACCTACAGTTCTCCAGATTAATTCAAATTTAAGCCTTTCATATGAACTCTATTGAGTTGGTGCAGTAATCACATTTGTACTTCTGTGATGCAGCGGTGATCAAGTTGATGCACAACGGGGGCAAATTTCATTGAGTCACCTGGATTTCCTGCACTGCAAAAGCTAGCATCTACTAGTACAAACCATAGAAACGGGTTGTTGGCCAGAATGGAGATGAACGAAACCCTAGTCTGGAAACTACTGACTGCTGGCACATGGGTCATCTTGAAAAATAGGAAATCCAGTGGTGATTGTTCAGCCTTCTTAAAATACTTATTGCAGCAATTTTATATAGTGAAAAAGGTGAACAGGGAGCAAGCAATCATTACTGTCCATCAAGTATTGATTGGAATGTAAATTCTGACGTAAAAAGAAAGTTTCTACTCATCATATAGCAGAGATGCTGAGTCAGAGATAGGCACAACAAAATAAACTTTCAGCCTTTGTCAAAAATAGGACACACACACACACACACACACACACACACACACACACACACACACACAACTGCAGTCTCGTGCACCTGAAGCCACACTGCGAGCAGCAGTAGCAGTGCCTGATGGGAGTGGCAATTGGTCGAGGTTAAGGAGGAGGCTGGGGTGGGGAGGGGAAGGGTAGGGATAGTAGGGTACGGGTGGTGGACATTGAAGTGCTGCTGGGGAGCGCATAGGGACAAGGTGGAGAGAGGATAGGGGAGCTAGGTGGTAGTCGGGAAGTTAGACAGTGGGCAGGGGAGAGGTGGTGAGAGGGGATAGTGGAAAAGGAGAGAAGTAAAAAGACTGGGTGTGTTGTTGGAATAAGGGCTGTGTAATGTTGGAATGGGAACAGAAGGGGCTGGATGGGTGAGGACGATGACTAACAAAGGTTGAGGCCAGAAAGATTACGGGAACGTAAATCTCCTGAGCCCTATCCTTCCAGTCTCCCATCACCTTCCAAAGTCACACCATCTGGCCACAGAGGAGCATTCTCCTTGCAACTCAGTACCACCCAGGAGTGGAGCAACTGAATTACATTCTGCACCAGGGTTTCGACTACCTCTCGTTGTGCCCTGAAATGAGAAATGTCCTGTCCACTATCCTTCCCACTCCTCCCAAAGTCATATTCCGCTGTCCGTGACAACTCGTGGTGACATTTTTTTTACGTACTCTTAGTGGTTTTTCTTCTGAAAAGCACTACAATCAACCCAGTTCTCCATGGCAATGCACAGCTCTGCGGCTTTATAATACTGAGACATTCCCAATGAACATCAAATTACGAATTACATTTGTGAAAATAAACTTTATTTTTCACATATACTAGTGTACGGTTCATTTAAATCTTCTTTTTTTCACATAATTCTCCATGCATTTTTTCTTTTCATTGTAATATAAATTTATCTATTTCAGATGCTTTCCAGTAACAAGACCACCATCTGGAATCCCCTGGTGGCTACTATGGGTATCACTGGGCCTTATTGGAGTTACCTACATTGCTTATCGCATGTACAAACGATAATAGCTTTTGAAACTGTTAACCAAGTGTGATACAGGTTTTTGTTTAGGATCAGATGTAATTCTACTAACAATAAGTATATGCAAAAATAAAAATAAACAGACTTGTACAGCTTTTTGTGTGTTTCTGCTTCATTCTTCTTCCATTGATTACCAGACAATCATAAAATAACTTAATTTAGTTAGACAAATAATTATTTGCAAGCTAATTATTGCACAAAGTGTGATACAAAGCTAATATTGGGTTTACTAGTTAATCATGCCACATATGTTCATGCACACAAATGCACTGTGCAAACACACACACACACACACACACACACACACACACACACACACACACGGGGGGGGGGGGGAGGGGGAGAGAGAGGGGGAGAGAGAGAGAGAGAGAGAGAGAGAGAGAGAGAGAGAGAGAGAGAGAGAGAGAGAGAGAAGGGGAGGGGGGGGGCATCACATCAGCAGAAGGAAAAACGGTTATACTGAAGATGAGAATTTCATATCAGCTGCATCATAACAATGAACTCTTTATTAGTGACTTGTTCAATACACTTCCAACTTTATAAACAATATAATTTTGAAAAATTATGTACGACTTGAGTTACATGATAAAATTTAACATTTTCATTCAACATCAAGAAAACTACTTATATTTAATGATATTTGTATGTGTTCATGTTTCTCTTTTTCAATTGAGCCATTGTTGATTGATTATCAATAAGATAAAGTAAGATGAGGAAAAAAGCAAGACAGGAGGATATTTGGGTGGCTGAGCAGAGGGGGGAGAGGAGGGGGGGGGGGGGGGGAGGGGCATTTGAGTGGCATCAATGAAAAAGAATAAAAGAATAATATAAGAAACAGGCTTAAAGGTAGGACACATGGCAAAAATATACCTTAATGCACAAACAGTGCTGACATAGTAAATGCAAATGGTGGAGGACCTTACTACTCAAAATATATGAGATGACTAATAGTGTAAAAAAATTTATTAGTGTACATGTAGGCCAATACAATCTTCAATGTTACGTGAGTACAACCTGCTTTTTGAGACCAACATATTTTAATACTGAAAACTGTTTATATAACTGTTACATGAAAATTGAAGTTTTAAATGAATACTTCAGTTTTTGCCTGGCTTCGTAAGTCATGGAAGCTTTCCAAATAACTCAGCTTCTCAATGGATGATTCTGAAGCTGCTTTGACATGAGCCTGTAGGTTCTTCAGCACTAAGCGAACATTGCTTCTGCAGAACCATTCAACATCTGGAAAACCATAACAGGAAAGCAACTAATTTAACATTTTCACACATAAAATTTGCTTAAAGTTTTTCATCACAGTAATTAAAGCTGAGACACTTTTTGAACAAAGAAAACTCCAACATTCAAGATCTGCAGACCTGTACTTGATTAAAAATGGAAGTGAAAAATTTATACTAACAATATGACATGAACTGAATAATTATTTACTGGCCACTGAAATGTAGTAAATGGTGCATACAAAAGCTAAGATGAGCATGCCACTAAATATGCTGTAAGCTGTATTTTGGAGCTGAGATGTTGAGCAGTTCTCTGGTACAGTAAGGGAGGTTATTCCGAAGTTTGATTCTTGCTACTGAAAATGACTCAGAGAAATGAGCTGTTTGATCGAATAGGACACAGAGGATTTTTATGTAATGAGAAAGTGTGTTTCTGCTGCATCATTCAGAAAATATGGTCAGGGGCGAGGCGACAGTTATGGCACTTGTTTGTAAATAGGATGATAAAAGAAGCATAATGTATTCACATAGAGAACAAAAGTTGGTGGACTTGAGTTTTTAAAAAGGTCTACAAGTGGTTATTATTATTTATACAGGTGCTCTTATTCTTAAACACAGCCAAGGATTTTGGCAGAGCTGACAGAAGCAGTACATGTACTTAGCCTATTATGGATTCTCAGTATGCAACATGATACTTACAGAGATTTTTGTTATTTTTACTTGATTAACATCTGATGAACAGGCCATGCAGCCAGTGCCAGTGTCAGATGACCCTTTCAATGAAAAGAGGGGAGGGTCAACCCAACACAGCTAGTCTGTTGAGTGAAAACCATGATGGCTGATATCAAAACCTTTCTTTTTTGAGAGAATGAAGACACAAAGGATTGTCCATGTAAGTCAAACATGTGCATAAAACAAGCAGTGATCACTCTAGTAACAAAGTGCACGGCGAGGCAAAAAGTGACTAAAAACGCAACATTATCTGATTATATAAAAAATATTCCCATCCTCGGAACACGAAGCTCGAATAAAGGAACAAGATATAAATAAATATAGTAGGAAAGTTCTAGCAGAATGTAAATAATTTAGGAGTAAAAGAGACCACTGAGCAAATAGCAGAAGTGTTGAGTCTTGATAGGAGCACATAAAAGAGAAAGAAAACTTGCTAGCTTTCAGAATAAATCCTTTATCGAGCTAGATATCACACACACACACACACACACACACACACACACACACACACACACACACTACACTACACTTCCTGTGCCCTACATTGTGCCAGCTGGAATGCTAGAACTGCATTTCAGTTGGTGGGATCAGGTAGGATGAGGTGGGGGCCTTATCAGGTTGGGTGCAGTACATAGAGAGGCGGAAGGCATGAAGAGAGGTTGGGAGTGGATGGCTAGCAGCTTGGAGGGAAGCGCCAGGTTTGTTGGGTAGGAATTGGGGGGGGGGGGGGGGGGGGGGCACCTGAATGGGCTAGGCCTGTGATGCACAGCTACTGGAACTGATGGGGTGTGGCTCATGATGAAGGTGAAGTGGAGACATGGATTGGGAGGAGGTGAAAGTATAGAGGAAGGGGAACTGTTGGGTGGGGGATGTGAGGACAGTGAATTAACAGAGATTGGGCCCAGGAGGGTTATGGGAATAAAGGGTGTGTTGCAAGGATAACTCCCATTTATGTAGAATCAAACAATGAAAACTCCATGTTGGAATATCAACAACACTAGGAGAAGGATAGATTGCTATTCACCATAAAGATGACCCGTTGAGATGTAGACAGGCACAACAAAAAGAGTGTTACACATTATAGCTTTTGGGCAAAACCTACTTCCATTTGTGTAGTTCAGAAAAACTGCTGGTAGAGGGGAGGATTCAGATGGCCTAGGTTTTTAAGCAGCCATTGAAATCAAGTGTTTGTGCTCCAGTGTACATTGTGCCACTGGATTATCAACTTCGTTCTTGGCCACAGTTTGGCAGCGACCATTCATTCTCGTGGACAGCTGGTTGGTTGTCATGCCAATATAAAAAGCTGTCCAGTGACTGCAGCAGAGTTGGTATATGACTTGGCTGACTGCTTCCTCAGGTGGTCCTTCCTATGGTGGGATAGGATAAAATTGTGACAGGACTGGAGTAGGAAGTGCTGAATGGATGGATGGATTCGAATATTATTCCTGTGCCAAGAGGTTGGTAATGGGAGTGACATAGGAATGGACCAGGACGTTTTGTTGGCTGGGTGACTGAGTGACAGAATACCATTTGAGGAGTGGTGCAAAGGATCATTTTTGGACATGATGGTACATAATCGAAGCCCTGATGAAAGATATTATTCAGCTGCTCCAGGCGGGTGGTGGAGGGATTAGGAGCCTGTGAGGACATGGTATGGGAAATTTGTTTACACACTACATTGTGTGTGTGTGGGGAGGGGGGGGGGGGGGGGGTTGATCTGCGTGTGGAGGCATTTGTGATACCTTCAGCATACTGGGCAAGGGAGTTCTTGTCAGATGATATGCCATCCACAGGTGGCCAGGCTGCATGGGAGCTATTTTTTTGGTGTGGAACGGACAGCTGTGAAAATGCAGGTAGGTGTTGAGGTTGCAAAGGAATGAAGAAATGGTGTCTTGGCCTTGAGTCCAGATCATGAAACCACCATCAATGGACCTGAATCGGACAAGGAGTCTGGAGTTTTGGGAAGCTAGAAAGGTTTCTTCTAGATGGTGTATAAAAAGTTGGCACAGGAGGGTGCAATGCGGGTGCCCATGGCTGTGCTATTGATTTGTTTATATACTTTGCCCTCAAAGTAGCTGTTTGTCACAGTATGGTTGGTAAAGTGTAAGAAAGAATGAGAAAGTGGATTTTGGGTCTGAAGGATGTAGAGAGAGGTAGTGTTCGATAGTGGCAACGCCAGGGGCATTAGGGATGTTGTTGTGTACACAGGTGGCAGCAACAGTAGAACTCTGACCAGTCCAAAATGGTTAAACTTGGGAGTGGAGCTGAAGGTAAGGCTTTTGGATAGAACTGACACTTGTATGCGATCGAGGTTCTTGGTGGAAATGTTAGCAACTGTGTTTTGAGTTCATCTGGAGTCTAGTTCTTGTGCAGTGTTGGGAGTTTTGGAGGTGTGGCAAACTGAAAGGGTCAGCTAGGCAGGATCCAAGTGCTATGACAGGTGACAAGTGTGTTCACTATGGGTAGGACAGGTGTTGATAGGTAATGGTGCTCCAAGATGGGAGAGGATATCAACAGAATGGACAATTTATGGAGCTGGTGTCTGGAATGCTCTTTCAGGTGTTGGAGGGCAGGTGTTTCAATTCTGGAAATGTTGTGTACGCAGTTAGGATTGCACAGTAACCACAGCTTTATCTCCTGGGTCCCTACCCAACACTGTTGATGCCGCCTCCCTATACACCAACACCACCCTTCATGCCCACAGCTTTGCTGTTATCGCAACACTAACTCTCTCTACATCTTTCAGACCCCAAACCCACTATCCCATTCCTCGTACACCTTACCAACTATATCCTTACACACAGTTACTTCTATGTATACAAACAAAACTGCGGCACAGCCATGGGCACCCTCGTGGCACTCTCCTATGCCAACCTCTTTAAGGGCCATCTAGAGCAATCCTTCCTAGCCTCCCAAAACCCCAAACCCCTCCTTCATTTATATCTTCAGGATCTGGACTCAGAGCCAAGATACACTTTATTCATTTCCCACAACCTGAACACCTACTCTTCTATCAACTTCACCTGATCCTCCTCATAACTTAACGTGCCACCTTCCTGGATCTTTCAATCTTTCTGATGCCTCCATACACCTCTGTCTATACTAAACCCACTAACCACCAACAGTACCTGCATTTCAACAGCTATCATCCTTTCCATAAAAAAAAAAAAAAATGCTCCCATACAGCCTGGCCACCCATGAATCTGCAGTGACAAGAATTCTGCTGCACTCACACTGAGCGGCTTTTTATGTTGGTATGAAACCAACCAAGTGTCCATCAGATTGAATGATTACTGCCGAAGTGTGGTCAAGAACAAACTTGACCACCCTATAGCACAACATGCAGCTGAACTTTAGTTTAAAAAATGCTTCATAACTCATGCCATCTGGATCCTTCCCTCCAGCACCAGACTCTAAACTACGTAGATGGGAGTTATCCTTGCATCACCATCTTTTGGTGACATAACCATCCTGGTTTCAATTTCCATTTCCTCACACTGTCCATCAAACAGTATCCCTTTCCTACCTCCATTGTGGGACACACCACACTGGCTCTGGCACCAGTAAATTGTGTGTGTTTTCTAACTCTACAAACTATTTATTCCAAATTCTAGCCAAGTTTTTCTTTTATGTTTTCCTGTTGACAACTCACTGCTATCCGGTGGCTCGTCTCCTTTATCCTAAATTACGAAAAAGACATAAGCATGTTAATTTAAGAAAACAGTCTTACATTTATAAAAGTACACTAGGTGACAAACAAAATGATACCTTTCAGCACAAATCCTGAGTCCTTTATGGTCTTATGTTGCGTGGTCCACACTTGAAGCAGATGGAAAAAAATAGCAGCATAAAATTCATTAACCACATCAAAGACCTGTTGGCGTTCATTGCATTCCCTGAAACACAGTTCATATGTAGCTATTAAATTTATGCTCTAAATACTGATCAAGTTCTTCAATTATTGTTACAACTAGATTTTTTTACTTCCACTTAAAGTGAAATACGTATCATAGAGATGGCCATTTCATGAATATATTGTGACCAACTTGGACTGGAATCCAGATTTTCTGCTTTTTGGAAGCACCCACCTTAAGTGAGCTACATAACAAATGAATTTTACTGCAAATTCAACAATTACGATTGGTTTTCACTAATATCATTTCATGTCATTGTATCTACAATAACTTCACCCTCACTGAATCCACGTTCATTTCAGTGAGTATAATTAATTCTGCAGGCAATATAAGATTTAAAAATGAAAGTTTCATTCTATCACATGATAAACCTTACATATAATCTGTAGTCTGTAAATATTTCTATACTCTTCAAAATGTTGTTCAGCTGCGAACAAGGAATGTTATTGGTCTTCTCATCTTTCTTTCCTTCTTCTGGGGCAAGTATTGCATTCCTTGCCCATTTTCTTCACACACTGATCATAAATGCACTGAACTGTTTCTTCTCATACAATTTGTGTTCCACTTCCCAGACTTAGTCATCATTTTGTCTCTCTTGCCTCTCTTTCGCTCTTCTTGTTACATTTTACTTTTTTATCTTCAGTCTCTAATCCTCTGACATAGTGTGGCATAGAATAATATTTTATTGGTAGCACCTGTGCTGGTAAAAACATTGAGATAAAGTTGTGCAATATGACATCACAAACTGAGAGTTTGGGAAATTCAATGTACAAAAATTTATTGGCAAATGCAATTATTAAGGATGTGTTATTATTCAAAATGTACTGAATGAATGACAAAATTTACTATGAAGTTACTTGTGTCTCACAAAGGCAAGAGCAGCTCAAGTTGTCACCATCCTCATTTTATTTCCACAGCAATCTCCATGGGATCCCACAGTTCACTGGCTACTTCAGCTTTAGCAGGTTGAGGAATGATACTCCTCCAATGCAGACTTAACATGGAAAATCAACCCTCCAAACTGCCACCAGTGGCAACACTCAGTTTCCTGCTGCTGCAACAGGCTGGAGTCATTACAATTATATCCCATCACTGTTGATGGGATGACAGTGATGGTGGAGATATTGAAGAGCAACCAAATAAAATATGTTAATTCAATCTATGCAGTGATATGCAGCACAGAAAATTTAGGACAAAACAGTTTTATCAGAGATTACAAAGGACGTGAAAGATTAGTTAAACAGAACTTAGAGTGTCTTAACAAGAAGTTATAGAATGAACTTCAATTAAAATACACCAAGGGTAAAAGAGAATAACTGGATTAAGTCAGCTGGCACTCAGTGAGCTAGATAAGAAAATAAGGCACTAAAAGTAGTATATGAGTTTTGCTGTTTGCACAGCAACTGACGACAGCAGAAGTAAAGAGAATATAAAATCTAAATGGGTAATATGAAGAAAAATGATTTTATGTAAATGAAATGTGGACAAAAAAAGTCCAGAAACTTTGAAAGTGTGATGCTACAAAAGAGTGCAGAAGACTGGATGCATATATTAAGTAACTAATGAAGATGTAATGGGTATGCCATAGAAAGGACAAAACTACTGAACACTATATTTGGGCAATAATGTTCCTTCTGTTCAATGTAGTGACAAAGTACAATTTAAGGAGACATATTAGAAAGATTGACAAACAATTTAAGGCAGAATGGTAACTCTGGCATGAGTGGGAGGTGGGATGCATACAATAACATTATCATGAAATCCCTTTTAGATATGGATTTTCTTTACAAAGTGAATTCTGCTCTGTCTTTCATTTTTTGAGTAAACTGTAGTGCTTTTGTTGCTCCAAAGTCTCACATTTTCCATCTCTTTTCTTCAAATCACTGCAGTCTTCTATTACACCAGAAACCAACAACGGCATTTTTCAATATACCTGGTGATCAAAAAGTCAGTATAAATTTGAAAATGAATAAATCACGGAATAATGTAGATAAGAGAGGTACAAATTGACACACATGCTTGGAATGACATGGGGTTTAATTAGAACCAAACAAATACAAACATTCAAAAAATGTCCGACAGATGGCGCTTCATCTGATCAGAATAGCAACAATTAGCATAACAAAGTAAGACAAAGCAAAGATGATGTTCTTTACAGGAAATGCTCAATATGTCCACCATCATTCCTCAACAATAGCTGTAGTCGAGGAATAATGTTGTGAACAGCACTGTAAAGCATGTCCGGAGTTATGGTGAGGCACTGGCGTCGGATGTTGTCTTTCAGCATCCCTAGAGATGTCAGTCGATCACGATACACTTGCGACTTCCAAGTAACCCCAATGCCAATAATCACACGGACTGAGGTCTGGGGACCTGGGAGGCCAAGCATGACGAAAGTGGTGGCTGAGCACATGATCAACACCAAACGACGTGCGCAAGAGATCTTTCACGCGTCTGGCAATATGGGGTGTGGGGTTTTTTTTTTTCTTTTTTTTTCCAAATTTATACTGACTTTTTGATCACCTGGTACTTATTGTGTTCTTAAATGCAAATGCGTCTGTGGCATTCCATTTCACTGGATATGTTGCTTGCTTTTCTTGGCCAGACATTCTCAGTTATATATCATTCTAATACCTGTCTAAATCACATATTTTCTTTCTCTAGCTCCTGAACAAATAAATTTCATTTTCAGAAGGTTAAAATTTGAGACAATTTATTAGGGTTGGGTTGGGGGTTGGGTTGGGTTATTTGGGGAAGGAGACCAGACAGCGCGGTCATCGGTCTCATCAGATTAGGGAAGGAAGATGGCCGTGCCCTTTGAAAGGAACCATCCCGGCATTTGCCTGGAGCGATCTAGGGAAATCACGGAAAACCTAAATCAGGATGGCCGGACGCGGGATTGAACCGTCGTCCTCTTGAATGCGAGTCCAGTGTCTAACCACTGCGCCACCTCGCTCGGTGAGACAATTTATTAGTTTTATTGTACAACCCGGACACTGGGGTTCTATAAAAAGTGCACTAATGAGATATATAAGTGATGTCCAGAAATTAGGTTCCACTCACAAACATATATGATATCCTGAAGCAACAAAACTACAAATAATTTTCATGAAGGTTACAACTTTTCATTTGCTTATGTAATTTTTGTCTTCAATTTATAATGCACAGTCTCACAAAATGTCAAGTGTATTTAGTTTATATAATATAAATCATTAAGTGTGTGGGTAAAATAAAAGATTGTCTTTGGAGTGAACTGGAGTCACTGACATAAAGCACTCCAGTCCACCTTATATACCAGTAGGTCGAGCCAATTGGACATGTGTGCACAATAAATCACAGTGGAAGAAATGAGACTACAGTACTGTTCCTCTACTGAACCGAACTTACCACAACATCCTTCACAGAAGTCACCACAGTAGAATACATTCATCCACTATTATTTGCCATGAATGCATACACAATTGGCTCACACAATCATTACGTAAGACGGTCAGGTGCTTTCCAGTCAGTCTTTTCAGCTCGCTCTTAAGATGGCTGAATGGTTTACAGCTGAACTATTAGCAGCACAAAGAGTTTGATTATGGCTTGTGAGAACTAAAAGATTCACATAAATGAAAGGTAATATCTTTTACGAATATTTTAAAATATTACCCCAGCATTTGGATTTGAATGCGATAGATTCTTATTTCTCATTACACACAATGTTCAAGAGTGCTGTACAGTCACAGAACTCCAGTAATTCAACTTAGTATTGACTCAATAACAACAGCTCTTCAATTAAGTATTACATATATGTTAACACTAGAAACAACAAATTACATTTTTTGATGTTGCTGAGCAACAGTCATACAATAATTTTTAAATGAACACACTGCCATTTGACTTTATTGTTTATTTAACCCTTATGCGGTCGCACTGCTTTTCATAACGTTAATAGTCGCGTGGGATGTTGCTAACACCCCAAACAAAAGTGGCTATAATGACTTTGTTCTGCAGCATATCACTGATATGAATACATTTACTTCACAAATGGCTATTTAGAATGTTATCTCCCGGTACATTAGCATTTTATTTAATATTACTTTAGTATTAAATTGGGTTATTTGAAACATATGCAATAATTCCCATTTTCTTACAATATTTTGTTTACTTATTTATTTCTGTTATTCTTCATACTGTATGACAGGTATAAGACATTATACATATAATTAAACATTTGTTCAGTCAACTCATACAAACATTTTATGAAATCTGTCACTATCACTGGCTGCAAGGGGTGCGTTATCGTAACACTTTTCACACAAATTTCTCATGTGCTTCACACACATAACTTTCAAACATCGAGCACAGTGTGATTTAATTTACATATCTTTACTCCGAGGAGAAACTGTGCAGTACCTGGGTTTAAGTATTCTTTGTTTAGAAGGTGGTGCATTGTTGATGTCTTCAATTCCCACAATTTTTGCGACTTTCTGTCTATCTTGTTTAGGCAGTGAGCGAGTGGCTGCTCTCTTGCACACTATGGGATTTACTAATGACCTTCCAACATCACATAAAAACATTCTTCAGGAAATCCTCTCACTGTTATTATTTGCATATACGATGAAAGCTTTAATGCGAGCAATGTCAATCATTCAGAAAAATAGGGCAAGTGGGCAGCGTCTAGTTTTTCTTGAGGTTGAATAAGTAGCGCACATTTCATCTATTGTGTCAACATCTGGTCTCATTGTACATTGTTATAATTTCTGGCTTCTTTTCCTCCGCAGTATTAGTGTCAATGGCACCATCATGATGCAAAGATGAAAGGAGAATATCGTTTTTGCCCTTCTTTGGCACATATGAAACTATGGTGATATCCTTTCTGAATCCAAAAAGGCTGCTTCTAAGTTCACGACCTCTTGTGCAAACAAAGTCTGGAGGGAGTTCCCTCTTATTCTTTCTAAGAGTTCCTACTACTGTAAGTTTCTTTTTCAGGAGCTCTTCAGCCAGTGGTACGGAACAAAACCAGTGTCTAGTGTCACATTGCGTCCTGTACCTTCGATAGGCCGTACAATATATTTACTATCTCCTTAGGTGAGTCTGACAGTACAAAGGGACCCTCTAGCTGTTTCCCAACATAGATTTCCATCCCCAAAGTATACCATGTTCTTGCGTCACATAAGCTGAAAATTTTCAAACCATTTTTCGCAGGCTTGCTTGGTATATACTGTTGGAAACTGCATTTGCCTCTAAATGCAACCAATTGTTCATCCACTGTCGTACATTCAGACACAGTATAATTACTGACACAGTTTGACATGAATAATTCAAATACTTCTCTGAAAGCAGCTAGGCGATCAAGTTCTCTACGCTGTGGTCTGTCTCGAATATCATCAAATCTCAAACAATGCAATAAGAAACAAAAGTACCATAATCTCATTGTTGCATGAAATACTGCAATTCCAAAACCATATGTGTCACATAAGTCTTCCAGGTTTTGGTGTCCTACCATGTAATGCCCAGCCAATATCAACAGACCCAGAAGAGCTTTGATTTCCTCCTCATTTGTTGGTTTGGCATCACAGTCTCTTGTGAAATTTGATGCAATGTGTTGTATGTAAATATTTGTGCACGATGTAATCTTTCTAATTATTATGTCATTTATAAATATCGAAAAACAGTCCACAGCAGTTTTTGCAGATTTTGCAATACCTTTCACGCCAGGGAGATGAATAATGAGGTCCACACTTCTAGTTCTTTCGTTATGTCTAGGACAACTTTTCATCCATTTCGTAACCTTATCCTTTCCAATAAAAAAATCATGCTTGCTTTCATTATCTGCTGCACTTACTTGCGGTTCCAGTTCCAGGCTGTCTTCATCTTCCGTTTCTGTGTCACTGTGATGAGACAGAACTTCACAACTGTCTGTTTCCTCCTCTTCCTCTTCTCCTCCTTCAAAAGTTTCACCTAAGACCTCTTCCAGAAGCTTCCGCACTCTTGCTTGTTCTATTTCATAATGATCCATAGCTGTTTTAACTGCGTAGAGCGAAAAAATACGAGCAGCTGCTATGGCCTCAGAATATGCCCCACCAACCAATCCCTTCTTCTAGTCAAGTTGTGCCACAAAATTCTCTTCTCTCCAATTTTATTCAATACCTCCTCATTAGTTATGTGATCTACCCATCTAATCTTCAGCATTCTTCTGTACATTATATAATAATCCACCAATAAGGATGACTGGGGTGTTCTGAACACCCCACGTGACCGCTTAAGGGTTAATTACGACTCAGGTTTCAGCCTTTTATGCTATTTTCAAGTGACAGAGTCTATGTCATTAACACATATTGCAATACATCAGGCTCAAAATTGGCTATAGATTAAAAAAAAACATTCGCCCCCCACAAAGTACCAGATTCAATAATCATAATATTGTAAAAAGATCAGTAAATAAGAGTGGGAGCATGTCATATTTAATAAAAACCTGTTTTTATTAAATATTACATGCTCCCACTTTTATGCACTGATCTTTTTACAAGATGGATGAATTTACAGCTGGCACTTTGTGGAGAGCAAATATTTTTCTTAATTTATGGCCAATTTTGAGCTTGATGTCCTGCAATATGTGTTAATGACACACACTCTGTCACTTGAAAATGGCATAAAAGGCCGAAACCTGGGTCATAATTAAATAAACAACGATACAGTCAAATAGCAATGTGTCCATTTAAAAACAAATTACATCAATGCATTGTAAGTGAAATATTGTTTTCACTGCTGCTTGCCCACCACATACCTGTAGTAGAGAAATGCACTTTTCTAAATGGATGCGACTGACTGAAAGAGCCCCTGTAGCTCTTGATGCTTTACTGCTTCAACTCGTTGGATAGATGATTCAATGTGCTACACAAGAGATGTGTGTCTGTTTCACATGCATTATGAAGCGTGCATCATGTACATAGCTGAAATAACAACTGTAAAAAAATATTCAAAAGTAATTGCATTACTCAGCCCCACAACAAACAATCAGTATGAATATATCACTTTGTTATAAAAGGACAAGGGTAAGTCAGAAGCTTTTCCCAAAAGACATACACTTTAAGCTTACAAATCTAAGTATGATGCAGAAGTGGATCTAGTTTAGTGTTGGCAAATTTTTTAAAGCTATCTCTTCACAAATTAAGTATCTAGTAGATAATGATTCCTTATTTTTAAAAAAATAGGCATTTCCTGTTGCAAGGGCCATTTTACACTATAGAAGAGAAGAGTTCTTGAGCCATAATGTATAATGTCCATTCAGTTTGTGTGTGTGTGTATGTGTGTGTGTGTGTGTGTGTGTGTGTGTGTGTTTCGTTGTAACTGTATTATTATTTTTTTTACCTTACCAATGTGAACATGTTTCCATAGAACTGTGTACTGCATTAATCACAACAAACTTATAAAACTAACTCATTCCATACCCTGTGATTTGTTCACATGGACCTATGGAACACAAAATAAATAAATAATAGTAATTATGAGTATGTGTTCGAGATCAAATTCAAATAACATTGTACAATAACTGTAGTGTAACAATATAACATGTTTCACATGCATTATTTAAAGCTTTCCCAGCATATAGATTTTTCAATGGAAATTTGAGAGAACAGGCAGTTGTCAGTACCTTCCTGCCACAATATTTTGGTGCAGAGTATTCAGGCCATCTTCAAGTGTATACTGGCATAAATTTTCATGTATGTATTATTACACCTAAAGATGACCAGAAAATTCTGCATCAAAATACTGTGTCCTACAAAATACTGTGTCCTGAAATGCAACAGGAATTGCCAAAATACTGTGTCCTGAAATGCAACAGGAATTGCATAGAACACATACCTGTATAGCAATAATTAAATACTAATATACCACAAAGTTATCAGCTAAGCCTAACCTAGACAGCTCAGTTAATAAGAGCACTGCCTTTATAATGTCCAGATGAAGTCTAGTACACAGTTGCAATCTGTCAAGGGGTTTCATAACAGAGTGCCATTTATTGCAAACAGGATGATTAATCTCAAAATTAACAATCATTTCTTGAATGTCCCATCTAGTTCCCATAATCTTCCATAAATCTGTGGCTGTCCTACAAATTTTGAAGCTCATGATTTAGGCATTTTCGCATTTCATGTTACCTCCTTTTCATCTGGATCAAATTGGTAATACATGCCAGTAACATTTCTGGTGATACACACATATTGTCCCCTGACAAATTGTTCAATATCTTTTCTACTTTGGTCCCTCCATCAAGGTTCTAATTCACTGAGTGTAGCAGCAAGTACCAGTTACAATCGAGCCTACAAGCTGGTAACTAAATAAACTGCAATGAGTTTCATTCTTCCACTTAAGAGCAATAAACTGCACAACTTCACTTTCTGACTTACTCTTGTCACACTAATTTTTCTATACACTACAAAGAACAATCAAACAAAGAAGAAAAGATAGATGAAATATGTGCTCAACAATGATAAAATGATTTTTACTAACATTGGATTACACTCACTTGCAAATGCCCCCCCCCCCCCCCTTTTCTCAAGAATCACTTAAATTAATTAAAACAGGATATTCTAAAGGAGAGGATCAATGTACTGACATCTATCAATAAATCAGCACAGTGAACATAAAATAAATAACAAACATACAAAAATGCGAATATGTTGAAAACAATATAAAATTTTTAAAAAATGTTAGACTATTCTAAAAGCCCTTGTCTCAACAGTTATAACAGTGCTCTATTCCACAACAGGCATTGCAGGAGCTGAATACAAGGAAGAAGAAAACAGTGTGCTTTGAGCCACTGGAAAGTTGCACTTGGCAGAAAGTAATTCTTACAAATCAAAATTGTCATTGCCCTTGCAATATTATAATATCTGCCACATGTGCTGATAAATCGCACTTCTGTTAATCATAAATCACTCATTTGCACCATTTGTTTATGGACAATACAGGACGAATAACACATTTTTACATCAAAATGGCACTGCTATCAGTCCACAGACTGGCTGAAACACTGCAGCACTTTAATAGGTGTGATCGTATTGTAATGATGTGCCCTTGCCTTAGTTTGTCCTATGGAATAAGTACTGGGAGTCCTTGTGTTTAACAGAAGTCCAAACCCTGGTGCAATCTGACAACCATTACCTACAGTAAACATTACCAGAGGTGTTAACTGACATCATAAAAACCTAGGACTGTGCAGGAAACAAAATTTGAACCTTTAGATATGTAGTCTGACATTTACCTACTAAGCAACCAATAATGATGATGATGGTTATGGGTTTCAGGCATTCAGCATCACAGTTACTGGAGTCCTTACTGTCATATTCTGTGATCAAAGTTGTTTGAGTATCTAAATGTGCTAATTTAGCATTTGCCTTAAAATGTAATGTTAAAATACAAATATAAAGACTGAAAAATGTTAAAACAATATTTCAGGATAATGTGCCTGGCTGATAACTATGAAACTAAAGGAATGAGTCAGCAATCATGAAATCACACTAAAATCTCCCATCCAAGAACCTAGGCAAGAGTTGCATGGCACACAATCTTGAAATATGTACCACATTAGCTACAGACAGCAGATTACAACTCTCACATCTTGGGATTACTGTTAGGCTACTGTAGGGGTATACTTCAGCTCTGGGATCTGTGTCTAAAGCCAAGATGTTCTCTGTCCTGACTGGATGCAAAACAGTGGCAAAATCTGTCTAAAATCACAAACAAGAACTGATGAACAATAAAATTTTAAAAAAGTTAAACATGTTATGCTTAGTTTGCAATGGTGTTATAATCAAGAAACATTAATAACTACATAGCTGTCTTCCTGGCAATATGGCAAAATCTCATTAAGACATTCTAAAAAGGTTCACAGGTCAGGTGTACTTTAAGGAGAAATGATTTTTAGCATCATAACAGCAGCTTCTGCAAGAATTAACAGAATGTGAATCTACATAAATGGGTTCCAGAGACTATAAAAAGAAATAAATGCAGTATTATTACTGTAATTTAATTAATTCATCCAATAAAATACAAACTGAGTTTTTGAAGCACAGAAATTACACATTTTTAAGGAACTGATGAAGTATCTGTTGCTTCAGTCTACACTGGTGTTTAAGGAGAGTGTTTTCTACTGATTAGGTCTATAGTTAATGTCATCAAATGATTCAGTGTTTCCAAGGAAGACGTATCAGCATATCACGTTCAAGACTCAATGTTTTGAAGGAAACAGGTTCTGTTTTGCATTCTCATCCCTGCTTATCTTCAACAAGATTATCTTCCTTTGTTTTATCCTCCATTTCATCTATGTACAACATCTGAGATGAGATGTCATAATATTACTATCAATCTAAATAGAGTTATACATTTGGATGTTGCTGAGTTTCTCATAGACTACCTGCTACGATTTGTCATCGGTATAGTTAACAGCAGCATTTGTTCCTACACATGTCTATAGCTAAAATTTATCCAGGCTGCTGCACACAGTAAAAAAACATTTTCCCAAAAATTCCAAGAGGCTGATAAACTACTCAGAAACTCAAGCCTCCTAGAAACAGTTTCCAATGATCTGAAAGTTTCCCACACAGGTGAAATAAACCTCAGATCATACAGGAGATTAAATAGCTCCACAGATTTCAACACATTAATGTCTCTTAAATACCAAGTAAATGCAAAGAAATGTGTGTCCCCCTGATCGATGGGCTGAAATTTTCTGGTTGTGTTGGGAGGAAGGAAAGCAAGTTTAGTGTTCTGCAGTGAAACATCTTTCAAGTGAGCAACACAATTATCTATCAGAAGCAAAATCTTGTGGCTTTCTTTAATCATTTTGTGATCAAGCACTTTGAGCCATGTGACAAACGGAACTCCCATAAGTAGGCTTGTCGCTGATGTGTACTCGCATGGCAATCTGCACTTTTTGAATCAACAGGGACTAATGGTTTTTTCACGAGAAAACTTCAGTCTCTCTGTTACATAAGTGTGTGTTCTCATTTTATCTTTGCTGAAGTTCCCACCACAGCAAGTTTAATTTTGTACAGGACAAGTTTAATTTTGTACAGTGTAAGAGTTGTCAGCCCTGCATCCTGAAAAACAGCCCACTTTGACTGTTTTAAGTATGTCAGGCTTTTCATGCCATGTCATAAAGCCTGCTAAGACATTTTTTCAGGCAAGTTAACGTCAACTTCCTTTGCAGATTCAGTCTCACCACTGACTATGCAATTCCAGCACATCCCTTAAACATACAAGTCAATCTACAGATGCAATATAATATTCTATTTTCATCTTGATCACAACTTTTATCGCCTTTGCTTGAATTACTGGTCCAAGTACAGGAATTGACAAAATGCCTGATGTGTCCCTGAATACAACATTTTCTATCTCACCACATCTCCCAGTTCTCATTTTGTGGGAATTTGGTGCCTCTTCACAAGCAATTTGTTCAATGTCCTTCAACTTGCTAACAATGTCTCAAAATGCCAAAGGTGGCATCCCATGAGATTGTAAACATTCTTCTTCAAAGGTCTTGTTTTTAAGATACTTCTCTGTACAATTTGCTATTCCTCAGCCACACAAAACCCTTCTTTTCATTATTCACAGTCATTGCATCACAATCCAAACACTTTGCAACATAGATATGAAAATGTCATTGCCTAGCAATGCACTCTGTCACAACTGGGTAGACATATGAAACTGGTGGCTTTACCCGAGTGAGGAATGTGGGCTGGAAGACAAGACTACTGCTCAAGTCTCTCAAGACTTCATGAAAACACCCTACCGACAGAGAGCAGCACATCTTTATGTGGGAGAGTAGTATTTTAAATAGGAGATACTTTATATAGGCTCTTAGAGTTTTTTTTTTTTTTTTTTGTGGGACTTCACACATAAATTGTATATGTGCCAAAAATCCCATTGAAAAAACATGTAGTCAGTCCTGGCAAGTCATCAGATAATTTCAGTTTCACTTTCAAGGCTTTCAAAAGTATTTTCTTAATGTTTTTTCCCCCTCTGTTTCTTCCTCATTCTCTTCTGTGTATGGTATCTGCCTGGACTCCTCTATTGCTTTTGAATTTGCACTCTTGTCTCTGATCTACTGACTGCCTGCTATTTTTATGAGAATCTTCAATTTTAGATGCCAGACTTCCAAAACGCAATTAATATTTTTCCAAATTTAAGGTTCAAAGCAACCTCCCATCTTCTCCTGCACATGTACCAAGTGGAATACAGTGAATAAAGTGAGCGAGTGGTAAATTCAAAGTAATAACAGGCAGTGTACCACATGACGCGCTGGCCAATGGCGTCATTCAGCTCCACTTCAATGTGCATATGGTATATTTTTTCTAGAGCATGGCTATTTTTTCATTTTGCATTCATTACGGGTAACACAGGGCTTGGATCGTCCATGTTTTGTAAGTAGTCACCTTAACTATTAAGCTATCTGAGCACACCTACAAGTCTGACTCAAACTTTCATTGTCACTGATGTTTTCACATGATTTATGAAAATGGTCTTCCTTGAGGTCTTTTCCCATCGACCTGTCTTTCCAAATTTATTTTGGCTGTTCTAGTTGGCTCCATTCTCATCACAAGCCAGTACCATCGAAGTCCAGATGCACCAACTCGATATAATAGGGATGTCTTTATTTATTGCGGCTTCCTTCCTCACCCCCTCAGTCCTTAATGTGTCCATCTTGGTCTTCTGGATGGTGGATCTAAGAAATTTCATTTCTTATGCTTGCAGCCTTGATGATTCTCTTTTTGTAAGGGTACATGTATCAATACCACAGGTTAATATTGATATGAAATAGCTATTAAACATCATCAGTTTGGCCAGTTTTGGAATCAAGTCATCCCATAAAAGTTATCTTAATTGCTGGTAGAGTTCAAATCCTTTTTGCACTCTTGTCCACACACTCTAGTTGGTGGTCTCTTAGTTTTACACTTGTTGGTTGTCTATCTCTGTTGACTGCCATCACCACTGTCTTGGTCTTGGAGGTTATATTTCTGGAACTGAGATTTCCATTCATCGAATCTGATCTGTACTCTCTTCAGTTTCACCCCATATCATAATGTCATCAGCAAAGGCAAACACATTCAGTTCACCTGATTTCTCCTCGACGTTCTTCATTATAGTATCCATTACAGTGATGAATAGTGGTGGGGACAGTGCACTTCTTTGCTGAACTCCACTCTTGGTCTCGAAAATGATGAATGTCCTTCCCCAATTTGTACGCATCTAGTACAGTCTTTGTACAACATCTGAATTTTTCTCATTTGTCCTTCAGGCATATTCTTTTTTCTCAGACACTCCCAGATCTTATCTCTTATAACACTATCATAGGCTTTTCTTATATCCAGGAATACAATGACCACATTCTTGCCTTTCTCCCAATACTTTTCCATCAACATGCGGGTGCTAAAAATTAGATCTGTTGTTTACCTGTTACTTCTGAAGCCATATCGTTCCTTCTCCAGCTGAGGTCCTATGATAGTTCTCAGTCTCTTTTCTATGATCTTCAAGTACTGGGTGGCCCAAAAAGGATGGTCGGATTTGAACTGCGTAGTACCATTGAAAGGTGAGGAGGGGGGACCACTGCCGGCCGTCTGCAAGTCGGCCATTACACCCAGTTTGCCACGAGATGGCGCAGTGGACGGTCGAGCATCGTGTTTTTGCTGTGGAACAGTTTTTCAGAAATGATGAATCGTTTATTACTGTGCAACGATTGTTTCGACAACGTTTTGGTGTAGCGCGTGATGGACCCATTCCAGATCGCAGATCCATATCACGTTGGGTGACTGCATTCCGGACAACAGGGTCTGTCAAAAGTGGTAAATCTACAGGGCGTACACGTACGGCAGTTACTCCACAGAACATTGATGATGTTAGAGCGTCAGTGCTGCAAAGCCCGCGTCGTTCCACTAGGCGTCGTGCTCAAACTTTAGGCCTCAGCCGTAGTTCGTTGCAGCGTATTTTAAGCCGTGAGTTACAGTTTCACCCATACAAAATTATGATCACGCAAAAGCTGTATGATCGTGATTTTGAGCAGCGAAGACGATTTTGTGAATCAATGCTTGACATTTTGTACTCTAATAATGATGTTGTGCTTCTTATGTCAGATGAAGCCCATTTCCATTTAGACGGCTATGTCAATAAACAAAACTGCAGGTATTGGGCAGCAGATAATCCCAGAGAATTGCACCAAAAGCCTCTTCATAGTGCTAAGGTAACAGTCTGGTGTGGAATTTCAAGATTGGGGATTGTTGGTCCTTATTTTTTTGAGGAAAACAACGCTACAGTCACAGTGAACTCGAAACGTTACGTTAACATGCTACGTAGCTTTTTGGTGCTGAAACTGCGAGAGTTACATGTAAATCGAGATCGAATTTGGTTTCAACAGGACGGGGCCACGGCCCACACAGCCAATGACTCCATGTGTGTTTTAAGGCGGATGTTCCCCCACCACATCATCTCGCGTTTTGGAGATGTCCACTGGCCCGCGAGATCACCTGACCTCTCAGCCTGTGATTTTTTTCTTTGGGGATACCTAAAGTCAAAAGTCTACGTAAAGAAGCCCCGAAACTTAATTGATCTGAAGGAGGCAATCAGTGCGGAAATTATGGCAATTCAAGAAGAAACAGTAGTGAAAGTGATGGAAGACTTGTGGAATGCATCACCGAGGAAGGACACCATTTTCCGGAAGTCATTTTCCGTACATGATTTTTTGTGGTTAGTTCTTGTAATTGGGTGCCTGGGAGCATTTAGTTACGTAATTGAATAAAATTAATTTGTAAAACTGATGGAGTTATAGTTATTTAAAATGTGACCATCCTTTTTGGGCCACCCTGTATTTTCAGCCCATGAGACAATACGGTTATTCCTCTATAGTTAGTTCTGCCTGCTACCTTTCTTAAACAGGGGAATTATTACACCCTTGCTCCAATCTGCAGGTATTTTGTTATCTCCCCATATGGCACTGAGTACTCAGTGCAGCCACTGTATGCCTTCTGACTTTATCATGTCTGCATTCACTTCATCTGCATCTGAAGATTTACCTTTAGACATAGATTTTAAGGCTGCCTCTGTTTCTGTCCAGGTGATGGAAGTTTCCTCATAGTTAGTGTGGATTTCTAGTTCTGTATTTGCCTCAACTGATCTATTTAGTAGGTGGTCAAAATGGTTTTTCAGGACTTCTCTCACATCACTTTCTATCCTAACCATATTTCCATTTTCATCTTCAAGTGCTTTTATGGTATTCATTGGTTTCCTTTTACCTCTGACAACCCTGTACAACAGTTTCTTATTACCTCTATTGCCCTCCTCCAATTTCTGAGAGAATATCTTCAATGTCTTGGTCTTTTCTTCTGCAACTGTTCTTTTAACTTACATTTTCTTGATTCGGTACATTTGTTTGAGGTTTCTGATATTTGTCTCATCTCTTCTTTCCGCAAACTTTGGTGGCTTCCTTTACCAATATGTACCTTAGTCTGGTCCATTCTGCATCTCCATTTTTCCTTACATTTCTTGGTAACAGGGTTATCTGGTTCTGATATTCAGCTCTCTTCCCTGTTTTCTGGAGTCCCCATAATTTGATTTTTGGCATTTTCTTGTTCTGTACTATGAGCACATGGAAGTTTCTCACATCCGCTACTAACAGACTGTGATCACTGTCAAGGCTCTCGCTAGGGATTACTCTGACATCAGTTACTATTCTACTCCTCTCTTCATCTGTGATGACATGATCAATTACAGTCTTTTGTAATCCACCCCAACCATATCGTGTTATATTACGGCTCTGTCTCTTCACAAACCAACTGTTTTTCACCACCAAGCCATTCCTCATACAGAAGTCAAGGAGATGCTCATCTTCTATATTTCCTCTACGATATCCGTGGGGTCCAATTACATTCTCATATCCTGTTCTATCTGTCTCAATCTGCGCATTTAGGTCTCGTACAATCATCACTCTCTCTTTACTAATGACTTTTTCCAGATTTTCAAGAAACTGGATCTTATCCTCTTGACAACATCCAGTTTGAGGTCCATACACCTGTACTAAACCTGAGTAAGGCTGATCCAGTGACCAGAGAATGGACAGTGCATGATGTTCTCCATGAAAAGGTGTATTTGGAAGGCTCCACCACCGTTGTTTTGACCCTCCGCACCTCCACCCCCTCCCCCCTCCACACCTTCTCTCATGCCCTCCATCTAAACTGCAACACTTCACTGTCCGCCACTCCCACCATACTATCCCTCCCCCTCCCCACCCCATCCTCCTCCTTACCCCCACACAGTCGCCACTCCCATCATGCGCTGGAGCTGCTGCTCGCAGTGTGGAGCTGCTGCTCGCAGTGTGGTTTCAGCTCTCTGAGACTGCAGACATGTGTGCAAGTTGCGTGCTCGCGCGTGTGCCTTAATGGCTGAAAGCTATAACTGAGTGAATCTCTTTGTTGTGCCTATCGCGACTCAGCATCTCCTCTATACGGTGAGTAGAAACTTCCCTTCTCTGCCCTTGTTACATTCCATCCTGGATTTTCCATTGTTTCATTAAACCTTAACATTTTTTATTTCTTCTTCCTGAACCTTAATTCCCTTTTCAGATTTTTCCTTGGATTCCCTTTACTATTATTGTACAAAGTTCAAAAAGCACATGTGTCATTTGTAAGAGGAATACAAAAGAAGCATTTATTTGAAAAGCCTCTTAATTTATTTCAATAAAAAATTACTGTCTAACGTAGTTTGGTTTTAAGAGTATATATAGGAATACAAATGTCTCAAAAATGGGATCAACAGGAAGTGCAAAATGGCTAAGCAGGGATGGCTAGAGGACAAATGTAATGATGTATAGGCTTATCTCACTAGGGGTAAGACAGATATTGCCTACAGGAAAATTAAATAGACCTTTGGAGAAAAAAAGAGAACCACTTGTATGAATATCAAGAGCTCAGATAGAAACCCAGTTCTAACTAAAGAAGGGAAAGCAGAAATGTGGAAGGAGTATATAGAGGGTCTATACAAGGGCGATGTACTTGAGGACAATATTATGGAAATGGAAGAGGATGTAGATGAAGATAAAATGGGAGATATGATACTGTGTGAAGAGTTTGACAGAGCACTGAAAGACCCGAGTCGAAACAAGGCCCCAGGAGTAGACAACATTCCATTAGAACTACTGACAGCCTTGGGAGAGCCAGTCCTGACAAAACTATACCATCTGGTGACCAAGATGTATGAGACAGGCGAAATACCCTCAGACTTCAAGAAGAATATAATAATTCCAATCCCAAAGAAAGCAGATGTTGACGTGTGAAAATTACTGAGCTATCAGTTTAATAAGTCACAGCTGCAAAATACTAATGCGAATTCTTTACAGATGAATGGAAAAACTGGTAGAAGCCAACCTCGGGGAAGATCAGTTTGGATTCTGTAGAAATATTGGAACACATCAAGCAGTACTAATCCTACAACTTATCTTAGAAGAAAGATTAAGGAAAGGCAAACCTACATTTCGAGGGACATGAAAGGGAAGCAGTGGTTGGGAAGGGAGTGAGACAGGGTTGTAGCCTCTCCCCAATGTTATTCAATCTGTATATCGAGCAAGCAGTAAAGGAAACAAAAGAAAAGTTCAGAATAGGTATTAAAATCCATGGAGACGAAATAAAAACTTTGAGGTTCGCCGATGACATTTTGATTCTATCAGAGACAGCAAAGGACTTGGAAGATCAGTTGAATGGAATAGACAGTGTCTTGTAAGGAGGGTATAAGATGAACATCAACAAAAACAAAACAAGGATAATGGAATGTAATCGAATTAAATTGGGTGATGCTGAGGGAATTAGGTTAGGAAATGAGACAACTTAAAGTAGTAAAGGAGTTTTGCTATTTGGGGAGCAAAATAACTGATGATGGTCAAGGTAGAGAGATATAAAATGTAGACTGGCAATGGCAAGGAAAGTGTTTCTGAAGAAGAGAAATTTGTTAACATCGAGTATAGATTTAAATGTCAGGAAGTCATTTCTGAAAGAATTTGTATGGAGTGCAGCCATGTATGTAAGTGAAACATGGACGATAAATAGTTTGGACAAGAAGAGAATAGAAGCTTTCGAAATGTGGTGCTACAGAAGAATGCTGAAGATTAGATGGGTAGTCACATAACTAATGAGGAGGTATTGAACAGAACTGGGGAGATAAGGAGTTTGTGGCACATCTTGACTAGAAGAAGGGATCAGTTGGTAGGACATGTTCTGAGGCATCAAGGGATCACCAATTTAGTATTGGAGGGCAACGTGGAGGGTAAAAATCATAGGAGGAGACCAAGAGATGAATACACTAAGCAGATTCAGAAGGACGTAGGTTGCAGTAGGTACTGGGAGATGAAGAAGCTTGCACAGGATGGAGTAGAATGGAGAACTGCATCAAACCAGTCTCAGGACTGAAGACCACAACAACAACAACAACAACAACAACATATTACAGCAGCAGCTGAATCATTGGAGAAATACTGATAAAGAAATGCTGAGCAGGAAAATAATGCTGGGTATGTAGAATCGACAAAAATTATTCACCTGGACTGTTGTGATAGAAGACATACCACATTTGTATAGAATGTGATACACAGCCAACTTTTGGAGACTTAGATCACCTTTAACATTACAAAGAAGACTTTTATCTTAGTTGAAGGAAGTGATGTACTCTGAATTGTGTGTTTCTGTAGGAGTCTATTGGATATTGGACCAACATAAGGAAGATAAATGAGTCTTGGCAAACCTGAAGCAAATGCACTGGAATCCACAAAGTTGTAACCATCATATTTCTATTGGTATGTGGACAACATACGTTTGGTCATCTGGAGCAAAGAGTTTGAGTTCCTGGAACAATTAAACTCTATTCATCATAAAATAAAAGCCACAATGGAACTTGAATATTGAGAAAGAGAGCCAGCTATCTTTCTTCAATGTGTTACTTAAGAACAGACAGACCCCTGGGTCACTGTGCATATAGGAAGCATACACACACTGGGCTCTGTCTTCACGCCTTGAGCCATCATCATCTGTCACAATGAAATTCGGTGCTAAAGAGTATTGTCCATAGACGTTGAACACTTCCAGATGAGGAGTGTCTCACTGAAGAATTACACCACCTACAAATTGTATTCTAAGGAATAGGTACTGAAGGTCATCAAACTGAATGAGCACTGCAATCCAAATCAAGAATGCATGAGAAAGACGTTGAGACTGGCACAGAAAAAAAGAGGAAAAGGAAAAGAACCCAAGAATCACTCACCAGCCATTATATCCACCAGAGCTGAGAACGGCTGGGAAAATTTGGATATTGTGGAATACCAGTGGAGGC